>NC_046987.1:20416287-20441287 GCF_009769545.1 Cyclopterus lumpus
AGAGATACACACAGAGAGAGAGAGAGAGAGACACACACACACAGAGAGAGAGAGAGACACACACACACGCACACACAGAGAGAGAGACAGAGAGAGAGACACACACAGACAGACACACAGACAGAGAGAGAGAGAGAGAGATACACACAGAGAGAGAGAGAGAGAGACACACACACACAGAGAGAGAGAGAGCGAGAGACACGCACACACAGAGACACAGACAGACAGACACACAGACAGAGAGAGAGAGAGAGAGACACACAGAGAGACACACACACACAGAGAGACACACACACACACAGACAAAGACACACACCCACACACACAGAGACACACACAGACAGACACACAGACAGAGAGAGAGAGACACACAGAGAGACACACACACAGAAAGACACACACATACACACACACACACAGACAAAGACACACACCCACACACACAGAGAGAGAGAGAGACACACGCACACACACACACACGCACACACAGATCACTTCCTCCAGTCATTCCTGTAACCCGGTTAGGTTAGCAGGATGAACAACATGGCCGCCTCCTGATGGGGAGGTGACCAGCGCCGCTCCTGTCTCACCTCCCTAGTTTTTCTTGTTATGAGGCAGAGAGGAAGGAGTGGAAACCACCCGCCACACACACACACACACACACACACACTCCTCACATGCACACAATGCTGCCATGCATGTATCTGGTTTCTCTATTGAGCTTTTAAAGTGTGGCTATTCATAACCCCCCCCCCCCCCCCACCACACACACACACGCACGCACACACACACGCACACACTGCTCCTCGCTCGCCAACAGGTGGACTCACAGATCCTCTCCAAGAAAAGGTCAACTGGGTGTGTGTGTGTGTGTGTGTGTGTGTGTGTGTGTGTGTGTGTGTGTGTGTGTGTGTGTGTGTGTGTGTGTGTGTGTGTGTGTGTGTGTGTGTGTGTGTGTGTGTGTGTGTGTGTGTGTGTGTGTGTGTGTGTGTGTGTGTGTGTGTGTGTGTGTGTGTGTGTGTGTGTGTGTGTGTGTGTGTGTGTGTGTGTGTGTGTGTGTGTGTGTGTGTGTGTGTGTGTGTGTGTGTGTGTGTGTGTGTGTGTGTGTTAATCAATGATGTTTCTCTCTCTTCAGGGCTGGTCCTCCGGTCCCACCATCTGCTTCAATGGCAGCAAAGGGGTGAGAGGAGCTAACCGCTCCACCTGTTGCCGTGTGATAACTCAACAACAATAACAACAACAACAACGTGCATTTAGACGTTGACTCTCGTTGTTTCTCCCCTCAGAGCATCTCCGTGCCTCGCTCCGAGAACACCGATGAACTGAGGGTCTTCCACTTCGGCCTGACCAACGTCGCCCGAGATAATCCGAACGGAAGCTTCGACTGTTTCCAGCAGCGCGGCTCCGGGTAAGAAACACTGTTTAATTATATATATTTATTTATTATTATTAATATAAATATATATATATTATTATTTTTTTAAAATATATATATATATATATATATATCTTTGATAGTTAGATTTTAAGGGACTTTTTTAATTAAAAAAGCAAACGGCGAAGTATATATATAATAATAATAATATTATTATTATATATATATATATATATATATATATATATATATATATATATTTATTATTATATTATATTATTTATATATATATATCTTTGATAGTTAGATTTTAAGGGACTTTTTTAATTAAAAAAGCAAACGGCGAAGTTTCTAAGCGTTTCTAAGTTAACTGAGCTCCTGCACTAGTTTCGGCCTCTGGCCCCCCTGCTGGGAGCTTCTCTGGAGGTCGGACTCTATAAATGCCAGAAATCCCGAGAAGTCTGGACATGTGGAGTTGAGCATTTAATAAATGTCAAGCGTTGTCCATCGAATCTGCTGCCGGAGTCCTGATAATAAAAAAAATGAAAAAAAACAACAAACGCAGGCTTTTGGAGTTATAATATCAAGCCACAGATAGATGTTGTTGTCTTTGGGAGTAAAGGAGCTTGATTTAATTTGTTTTAACCCGCTGTTCCTGTTCCTCCTCCTCCTCCTCCAGGTCTGCCGAGGAGCTGTCGTGTCTCGGGGTGATTCAGAAAAAGATGACGGTCAACGCCACGGACGACTCGTACGAGAAGGCTCGCCAGAGCATGACCCAGGCCGAGGAGGAGACGCGCAGCCGGGGCGCCATCGTCATCAAGCAGGGGGGCCGCCTCCAGGGTAGGACACGCACCAGGCACCGCTTGTTACGCCTTTGTACTGTGTATATATATATATATATATATATATATATATATATATATATATATAAAAAAAGAAAAAGTCGGCCACATTGCATCGGTTGCCGCGGCAACATGCATAGTAACCAGTGACATGGAAACCGTCGGTCTTATTCTGCAGGTTTTCGTCCTGTTTGTCTGTTTTCTACGAGACTGTCGTCCTGTACGGCGCACACACACACACACACACACACACACACGTATGTACAAAAATAAGTTATTTTACAGGATACAGAGGCTGCACACACACACGATAAAACCAGTGATTGAGCTTTTTTGTGTATGTGTCACCGCTGTCTTTATTCTCACCACCAAACCACTTCCTTCTAAACAGATATTTTAGTCACGTCATCTTGTTTCAGGGAACACACGTACACACACACACACACACACGTACACACACACCGTCATTTTGATGATTTTGTGAGTTCAGTGGAAGCTCTTGCAAAAAAAAACCCCACTTCCTCACTCGTTGCAGGCTTGTAGTGCAACTGTGAGGTGATTTCCTAAATTAGACGGCAGCTTCTGCTCACTGAGACCCGAATGCTTGTAACCCGAATGTGGCTTTCTGGAGAGTGAAACGAGGTCTCTTCTCTTATTTAATTTAGTCTGACAAACGTGGTGATCCTCCATGTCCTCTTCCTATGGTGTTGAGTCGTGGTATCACACATTTATAAATTAAATAACTTGTGCCTCCTTAATGTGAGATATTCCCCTTTTTTTTTTAGGCAAGAAGGTGACGGTCCGCGCCCCGGGCCCCGCGCTGGCCGGCCTGACCAAACCCCGACACCCCGACAAGTCCCGGTCTCTCCTCGGCGGCGTCAGGAGGGGCGTCGTCCAAACCGCCGCCGCCGCCGCCACTTCCAAGCCGAAGAGGGCGGCCTGCGCTTCCAACGGGAAGAGCGCGGGCGGCGTGCAGGAGAGGCAGCTCGGGGAAAGACTGGCGCATCTGCTCGCCCTTCGGCCGTACAAGAGGCCCGAGATCATCCTGAGGCTGCAGAAGGACGGACTGACGGCGAGCGACAAAGACCTGCTGGACTCGGAGCTCATGGAGGTAGATGGAGATAAAAGACGGGTGTCTTTATAGGAACCGTTTGTAACGAAAAACAGATCAAGGAAATTAATTTGTTCTTTTATTTCTGTGTGTGTGTGTGTGTGTGTGTGTGTAGGTGGGCCAGCTCAACAGCAGAGACAACACGTTTGTCCTGAAGGACGGCCTCTACAAGGAGCTGCAGAGGGACTGGCCGGGCTACTCCTCCGGAGACCAGCAGCTCCTGAAGAGGATCTTCGTCAGGTAGCGCCAACGAGATCCCCCCCCCGCCCCCCCCCCGCGCCGTGTTCACGCCGTCGTAGTATTTATTTATTTGTTTACCGGGAAAAAATGTTTCCGTCATGGCCGCTCTTCACACTTTTTTTTTTGCAGGAGGCTGTTTCAGCCGCAGCACAACCTCCTGGCTGTCCCGGAGGCCCAGGTCAGTCCGCTACGAGACACCCCCAACTCCTCCCCGGCGCACCCCCCCAAGCCGCCCCCGCCCGAGGACTACACCGACCCTTTGGCGAGCAAGAAGCCCCGGATATCACGCCTGTCCGGCAAAACGTCCGGAGCGAGGCCCGCCGGGAAAAGGGACACGCTGGACCCCCGGACGCTTTTCGACTCCCTGTCGGCGGTCTGCCGACGGGGAGCGGACGTGGCCGAGAGGCTGGAAGCACCGCCCCGTGCCGAGGAGGGACCCCGGGTCGCGGCGCCGGACCCCCCTCGACCCGCCCCCGCCCGCCCCCCGTCCCCTCTGGCGATGCCCGAGCTGAGCAGACACACAATCAAAAGGAAGAAGAGCAAACACAAACGCAGAGATCAGGTGAGGAAGCCACTTCTTTTCTTTACGGTTGAGTATGTTTTTAATAAAAATATTTCACGTGACGCGTCGGTAATCGTCATTTTTGGGTTGTTTTTCGTGCGTCCAGGAGAAGGATCGGTCACGAGCCCGGAAGGAAAGGAGTCGAGATCTCAGTTCAGAGGATCCCAACGGCAACGTCTCCTTGTACTGCATCGGTGAGTCCTTACTCGTGACTGGACGTGGCAAATATTCACTATTTTTAAATTGGTCCGACATCATCTCTTACACTCTTTTTATTTATTTTTTTATTATCTTTTCAGAGCCGAGTGAGATATTGTTTGAGTCCGGCGACGACGCAGCGGACTATCTCCTGTAAGTCAACCTCCTTTTATTTGGTTCTTCCTGTAAAACATTAATAAAATACAGTATTTCCAGCTGTAAGATGTAGTTTTTCCAGGTTTGTGTGTGTGTGTGTGTGTCCTTCACCGACCAACAGCGTCCCTATTATCGTTGTGTCCTCTGCACAGGAAGTACGCGGCGATCTCGAGCCCCGTCCAGAGGCAGCGCTACAAGCTGGACTTCAACACGGAGTACAGCGAGTACCGAGATCTGCACGCTCGCATCGACGGCGTGACGCGGCAGTTCATGGAGCTGGACACGCAGCTCAAGAGGCTCCACCACGAGTCCCATAAGTACAAGGTGTGACGCTCGACTCCACTCGTCTCTGTCTTTGAGGGTCGAGAAGAGAGCCGTATGCATTTTAAGTTATTCGTATTATTATTATAAACTCTGTTGTTGCACCAATTGAGGTGTAAAACATACGAAATGGAGAATTTTTGCCATTTTTAAGTTCTGAAAATGTCAAATTTTAAATTGCTCTTCACTGGCTGCGATAAAGATAAAGACGCTGAAATGTCATCATATGGTCGTTAAGAAAAAATAAATATCAACATGTCAGGAACGGTGCATCGTTATTCCATAGAAAAAATTAATAAAATTATATATAATTAATAATAATTATATAAATAAATTATTAAAGTGCTCTTGAGGTCCAACAATTATCTTTTGATGCTTTTCCTTCCTCCATAAAATATTTTTTGGGATAATTAAATATTTTCATAGAATATTTCTATTGATTGTTTCTTGGCTACATCTTTGCACTACTGTTTCATTTAGTTAGTTCATTTAATATTATTAATCTACTCTATTTGTTGTATATATTGTACTTTTCTTTTAAAATTCTATTTCTTTTATATTTTGCATTTTTCTCCTATTTGTTGTATATATTGTGCATATATTTAAAATGTTTTATTGCGTATGTATAAATGCTGCTGGAGCGAAAACATTTCCCCTTTTACGGGATTAATAAAGACACATTTAACCAACAAAGGTTTTATAATAAATGTATAACGCATTAATTAATTAATAGTCTTCTTCTCTTACAGACGGTTCGTAATCAAATTCTTCAAGAGTATCGCAAAATCAAAAAGGTAACCGCTGTTTTTTTGGTCAATATTTATCCCTCTATTTCTGTTTTAAATAATCACGTCTTTTATTTATCTGTGTCCCTTGTTGTTGTTGTTGTTGTTGTTGTTAGTCCAACCCCAACTACAACCAGGACAAGACTCGCTGTGAACACCTGCACAACAAACTGGCCCACATCAAGAAGCTCATATCGGAGTACGACCGGCAGCAGCTCTGACGGCGTGGAGGCGTGAGCGACGGTCACCTCCGGACCACAGGGGGGCGCCGTCGAGCTTTAACGACTACGGCCTCCGCCAACGCCGCCAGAAATGCCACCGAGATATTTCACTCTGAGATAATGCGACATTTTAACCGCCAAGGACGCGAGGACTTCCTGTTGTTGTTGTTGTTGTTGTTTACATTTGTAGATTTTCCATCATCGATTTGGGTGATTTCTTCTTCATGAGATACCTGATGAGCAGCAGAAGACCTCTTTTTTTCTCTGGGTCTTGATCGGCGTTCTCCTCAGTTCAGGTGTGCTCACGAAGGACCCCTGAACGCATCGCCAGTGCCCGAGGCTGGTTTCTGATCCTGGACCTGGTTTCTGTGGGGGTCTTCCCCCCCCCGGGTCACAGAAGACCAGTTCTGTTCAACACAATGTGGGCTTGAACAATTAAGAAATTTAAAAAATAAATAATTAATGAGTTGCATGCGGTGTATTTTACAGAATGCATGAGGAAAAATATCTGTCTGTTTTTTTTAAAAATAAATTTGTATTTGTACGATTTTATTTTCTTCTTCCTTTTTCATTTATAATGCTCTATTTTTACAAAGTGTCATGCGGACATTAATGCTCTAAAGATGGAAAGTAAAGAAAATATTATATATATATAACATAATACACTTTAATTCTTTTCATAACTTTATCATGATTCTTTTCGACATACAGTGCTATTTTATTTTTCGACGTACCTTTTATAACGTACAATATTATATTTTTCATCATACTACACTTTAGTTTTTGTTCATGATTTTCTTTGACTACTTTGATTTTTTCATTATTATTTGTTTCATTATTTTTTCCAACATATTATTACTTTTTTATAACTTTCTTCATCACACTACACTTTAATTTGTTTATGACTACTTTGACTATTTCCATGAGTTTTTTCAACATACTGCACTTTAATTTCTTCCATAATATTATTATTTTTTTACAATTTTTTCGACATACAATTCTATTCATGATTTCTTTCAACATAGTATATACTATGAATTTTTTTATAACATACAATAATACTATTATATTTTTCATCATACTACACTTTAATTTTTTTCAGGATTTTCTTTGAATATTTTCATTCTTTTTTTCATAACTTTTTCATAATTCTTTTCGACTTATACTATTATTTGTTTCATTATTTTTTTGACGTACTATTACTTTTTCATAACTTTTTTCATCATACTACACATTTTTATATGACTACTTTGACTATTTACACAAGTTTTTTTTTTATACTACACTTTTAATGCAGCAATTCTCGAAGCTGACAGACAAAATGAATACGTGACATTGCATTACATTGCATTACATTGCAGAAACTAACACCGTGGATAGCCCAGGATCCAGAGATTCCAGCCCGCGTTAACCCTTTCTGCAAGCGAAGTATAGTATTTAGTTATTTTATTCATTTTTGTTTGTTTGCTTATTTAGGTTAGATTTTTAAATATTTTTCTTTTGATATTTGTTGTCATTGTATAGGCATACCTAGTTTTTGGTTTGTTCATTTGTTTATGAATTGGGTAACGCTGTGGGCACCTGGGGGGTCTAGGCGTAGGCAGGTACTTGACCAGCATGCACCTGGGCAGGCCTATGTGTGTTCAACAGAGCAGGAGAGGCAGCGTTAGGAGTTCCTTTGTTCTTTTTGCTTGTTTGGTTTCGTTCAATAAATTATGAGAGAAATGGAATCCTGTAAGGAAAAAGCATTTGTTTTGCCTGAACTTAACCACAAACTCGTGGTGCGTCAGTGGCCCTTTGATTAATGTTTATTTTTGATTTATCGGACAAATGGCCACCACAGGTCTGTTTGGAAGACTTTATTTGACTTGTTAAACTATTTCAATCAATACTATGTATTATGTAATATCTCGGTGTCACAGTGAACTTAACTAGATCAACAGATCATCATAACAAGTACAGCAGGTAAACATTTATTTGTGCAGATTAGTTTAAACATACTTATAATAATCAAAGTCCACCTCCTCTTGTCCCACCTGCACTCTGTTTTGTGGTCCAACCATAAAGTAATGCTTTAAAAACAATGGAGTCAATCTGTAAAGATGTGGGCACAACAGTCAGAAAATCTGATCTCATACAGGAATGGCCATCTGAATTATTGTAAATAAATCTATTTACAGGTTATTTTCAGAAACAGTGACAAGGAAAATATTATGGCCTTCCATGTTTATGCCAAACAAGTAGCAGGACACTGCAGGGAATCGAACCCCATCCCAGTAAACCAGGAGTACCATTACCAGTGCCTTTTGCTTTTTGAGGCTACATGGGAGGTAAAGCAAAACCTGCCAGTACCCCCGACCTGCGAGGAGGAGCGAGGACCTGCACATCGCTGCTCGCAGCTTTAATTTATATGATTGTAGCGGCGTTCCGTCGGCGTGGTTCTAGTTAAGCCGCTAAAAGAGCTGCAGACACGTTGATGTTCCTTCCTTACGCGAATAAAAGAATAAAACTGAGATTGTATCCTTCCTTTCGTTCTGTTTTTATTTGATATAGCAAAAAAAAGCGTTACTACGTACACAAAATAAATAAACTCTCTCTTATATCATGCGATCTGCTTCGGTAGGAAAACGATGTTCCTCGTGCCTAATGCAGCTCATTTCTTTGCACCTGCTGCTGTCATGACGTCATTAAAGCTCCGTCCAGGGAGCACCTGTCATTAACATAAATTCTTTCCGTAATTCAGAAAGCAAATAACACACCGAGTTGTCCCTGATCCGATGTGAGGTCCTGGGACAGGGATTTCTTATGTGTACAGATTGTAAAGCCCTCTGAGGATCATTTGTAATGTGTGACGTTGGGCTACACCAGGGGTGGGCAAACCTTTTGGCTCAGGGGCCACATTGACTTTTAACATTTGACAGACGGGCCGGGCCAGTATCAGATGGATGGAGAGCAGGGGCGTTTGTAGGATTCCAAGAAAGGGGGGCTAAGCCCCAAGGGGAGTGTCCCCCTGGTGAATGTGGGCCCCTGATATCCATTGTTTCTGTTCATAGATTGATTCATTGTTTCTGTTCATAGATTGATTCATTGTTTCTGACAGTTCATAGATTGATTCATTGTTTCTGACAGTTCATAGATTGATTCATTGTTTCTGACAGTTCATAGATTGATTCATTGTTTCTGACAGTTCATAGATTGATTCATTGTTTCTGACAGTTCATAGATTGATTCATTGTTTCTGACAGTTCATAGATTGATTCATTGTTTCTGACAGTTCATAGATTGATTCAACCAGTGTGATTTTGCTTTGTAGTTTTACTTCATTCAGTCTATGATAACATAAGAAACAGAATTTCAGGGTCATAGTGATATTTTCTGCTCATTTGGACACGATCACTGAGATAAAGATGAACTAGTTCAGTGTCAAATATGTCATTCAATAGAAACATTATAATAATCTATAGCAATGCAAATAATAGAGACATGTCGATAGTTATTTCTTGTATTTCGAATTCACTTGTTCACAATCGCTCACTGGAGACAGTTTCTAACTTCCCTTTCATTTGCCTCAAGTAAACCTGAATGTAAGCAGGTAACACTCATTAACAACTACCGACAGACACATTCTGTAAGTACCTGGACTTACAGGTAAACCTGAATGTAAGCAGGTAACACTCGTTAACTACAGACAGACACATTCTGTAACTACCTGGACTTACAGGTAAACCTGAATGTAAGCAGGTAACACTCGTTAACAACTACCGACAGACACATTCTGTAACTACCTGGACTTACAGGTAAACCTGAATGTAAGCAGGTAACACTCGTTAACAACTACCGACAGACACATTCTGTAGACCCCCTAAAATAGGCCTAACGACGCCCCTGATGGAGAGTGTTTGTGTAAACCAATATGAATTACAAGTAAAAGCCAATTACTAAAAAGTAAAGAAACCGTTTCAGTGGAACAGTGTTGTTTGTCTGGGGCGGTGCAGTCCCGTGGGTTTGAGGAAAAATAAGTTGGATGCAGCTGTTAATTTTACAACTCTAAACGAACCCCGGCTCCGGCAACGTAATTCCAAAGGATTGCGAACACTAAGAAACATAACTTTCCAGCGGTAGGCGGTACGTTACGGTAATCTCTTTCCAGCGGTATGCGGTACGTTACGGTAATCTCTTTCGAGCGGTATGCGGTACGTTACGGTAATCTCTTTCCAGCGGTATGCGGTACGTTACGGTAATCTCTTTCCAGCGGTAGGCGGTACTTTACGGTAATCTCTTTCCAGCGGTATGCGGTACGTTACGGTAATCTCTTTCCGGCGGTATGCGGTACGCTACGGTAATCTCTTTCGAGCGGTATGCGGTACGTTACGGTAATCTCTTTCCAGCGGTATGCGGTACGTTACGGTAATCTCTTTCCAGCGGTAGGCGGTACTTTACGGTAATCTCTTTCCAGCGGTATGCGGTACGTTACGGTAATCTCTTTCCGGCGGTATGCGGTACGCTACGGTAATCTCTTTCCGGCGGTATGCGGTACGTTACGGTAATCTCTTTCCGGCGGTATGCGATAAATTACGGTAATCTCTTTCCAGCGGTAGGCGGTACGTTACGGTAATCTCTTTCCGGCGGTATGCGGTACGTTACGGTAATCTCTTAACAGCGGTAGGCGGTACGTTACGGTAATCTCTTTCCGGCGGTATGCGTTACGTTACGGTAATCTCTTTCCAGCGGTAGGCGGTACGTTAAGCTAATCTCTTTCCAGCGGTAGGCGGTACGTTACGGTAATCTCTTTCCAGCGGTAGGCGGTACGTTACGGTAATCTCTTTCCAGCGGTAGGCGGTACGTTACGGTAATCTCTTTCCAGCGGTAGGCGGTACGTTACGTAATCTCTTTCCAGCGGTAGGCGGTACGTTACGGTAATCTCTTTCCAGCGGTAGGCGGTACGTTACGGTAATCTCTTTCCGGCGGTATGCGGTACGTTACGGTAATCTCTTTCCTGCGGTAGGCGGTACGTTACGGTAATCTCTTTCCAGCGGTATGCGTTACGTTACGTAATCTCTTTCCAGCGGTAGGCGGTACGTTACGGTAATCTCTTTCCAGCGGTATGCGGTACGTTACGTAATCTCTTTCCAGCGGTAGGCGGTACGTTACGGTAATCTCTTTCCAGCGGTAGGCGGTACGTTACGGTAATCTCTTTCCGGCGGTATGCGGTACGTTACGGTAATCTCTTTCCTGCGGTAGGCGGTACGTTACGGTAATCTCTTTCCAGCGGTATGCGTTACGTTACGGTAATCTCTTTCCAGCGGTAGGCGGTACGTTAAGCTAATCTCTTTCCAGCGGTAGGCGGTACGTTAAGCTAATCTCTTTCCAGCGGTAGGCGGTACGTTACGGTAATCTCTTTCCAGCAGTAGGCGGTACGTTACGGTAATCTCTTTCCAGCGGTAGGCGGTACGTTACGGTAATCTCTTTCCGGCGGTATGCGGTACGTTACGGTAATCTCTTTCCTGCGGTAGGCGGTACGTTACGGTAATCTCTTTCCAGCGGTATGCGTTACGTTACGGTAATCTCTTTCCAGCGGTAGGCGGTACGTTAAGCTAATCTCTTTCCAGCGGTAGGCGGTACGTTAAGCTAATCTCTTTCCAGCGGTAGGCGGTACGTTACGGTAATCTCTTTCCAGCAGTAGGCGGTACGTTACGGTAATCTCTTTCCAGCGGTATGTGGTACGTTACGGTAATCTCTTTCCAGCGGTAGGCGGTACGTTACGGTAATCTCTTTCCAGCAGTAGGCGGTACGTTACGGTAATCTCTTTCCAGCGGTATGTGGTACGTTACGGTAATCTCTTTCCAGCGGTAGGCGGTACGTTACGGTAATCTCTTTCCAGCGGTATGCGGTATGTTACGTAATCTCTTTCCAGCGGTAGGCGGTACGTTACGGTAATCTATTTCCAGCGGTATGCGGTACGTTACGTAATCTCTTTCCAGCGGTAGGCGGTACGTTACGGTAATCTCTTTCCAGCGGTAGGCGGTACGTTACGGTAATCTCTTTCCAGGGGTAGGCGGTACGTTACGGTAATCTCTTTCCGGCGGTATGCGATACGTTACGGTAATCTCTTTCCAGCGGTAGGCGGTACGTTACGGTAATCTCTTTCGAGCGGTATGCGGTACGTTACGGTAATCTCTTTCCAGCATTATGCGGTACGTTACGGTAATCTCTTTCCAGCGGTATGCGGTACGTTACGGTAATCTCTTTCCAGCGGTAGGCGGTACGTTACGGTAATCTCTTTCCAGCGGTAGGCGGTACGTTACGGTAATCTCTTTGCAGCGGTAGGCTGTACGTTACGTAATCTCTTTCCAGCGGTAGGCGGTACGTTATGGTAATCTCTTTCCAGCGGTATGCGGTACGTTACGTAATCTCTTTCCAGCGGTAGGCGGTACGTTACGGTAATCTCTTTCCAGCGGTAGGCGGTACGTTACGGTAATCTCTTTCCAGCGGTAGGCGGTACGTTACGGTAATCTCTTTCCGGCGGTATGCGATACGTTACGGTAATCTCTTTCCAGCGGTAGGCGGTACGTTACCGTAATCTCTTTCGAGCGGTATGCGGTACGTTACGGTAATCTTTTTCCAGCGGTATGCGGTACGTTACGGTAATCTCTTTCCAGCGGTATGCGGTACGTTACGGTAATCTCTTTCCAGCGGTAGGCGGTACGTTACGGTAATCTCTTTCCAGCGGTAGGCGGTACGTTACGGTAATCTCTTTGCAGCGGTAGGCGGTACGTTACGGTAATCTCTTTCCAGCGGTAGGCGGTACGTTACGGTAATCTCTTTCCAGCGGTATGCGGTACGTTACGGTAATCTCTTTCCAGCGGTAGGCGGTACGTTACGGTAATCTCTTTCCAGCGGTAGGCGGTACTTTACGGTAATCTCTTTCCAGCGGTATGCGGTACGTTACGGTAATCTCTTTCCAGCGGTATGCGGTACGTTACGGTAATCTCTTTCCGGCGGTATGCGGTACGTTACGGTAATCTCTTTCCAGCGGTAGGCGGTACGTTACGGTAATCTCTTTCCGGCGGTAGGCGGTACGTTACGGTAATCTCTTTCCGGCGGTATGCGGTACGTTACTGTAATCTCTTTCCAGCGGTAGGCGGTACGTTACGGTAATCTCTTTCCAGCGGTAGGTGGTACGTTACGCTAATCTCTTTCCAGCGGTATGTGGTACGTTACGGTAATCTCTTTCCAGCGGTCGGCGGTACGTTACGGTAATCTCTTTCCAGCAGTAGGCGGTACGTTACGGTAATCTCTTTCCAGCGGTATGTGGTACGTTACGGTAATCTCTTTCCAGCGGTAGGCGGTACGTTACGGTAATCTCTTTCCAGCGGTAGGCGGTACGTTACGGTAATCTCTTTCCAGCAGTATGCGGTACATTACGGTAATCTCTTTCCACCGGTATGCGGTACATTACGGTAATCTCTTTCCAGCGGTAGGCGGTACGTTACGGTAATCTCTTTCCAGCGGTATGCGGTACATTACGGTAATCTCTTTCCAGCGGTAGGCGGTACGTTACGGTAATCTCTTTCCAGCGGTATGCGGTACATTACGGTAATCTCTTTCCAGCGGTATGCGGTACATTACGGTAATCTCTTTCCAGCGGCATGCGGTACGTTACGGTAATCTCTTTCCAGCGGCATGCGGTACGTTACGGTAATCTCTTTCCAGGGGTATGCGGTACATTACGGTAATCTCTTTCCAGCGGTATGCGGTACGTTATGGTAATCTCTTTCCAGCGGTATGCGCTATGTTACGGTAATCTCTTTCCAGCGGTATGCGGTACATTACGGTGAGCGTGCCTGTGTGGGGTGGGGTGGTGGATGGGGGGTGGGGGTGGGGTGGACGTGAGCAGTGAGCAGCAGGCTGGACTTGCAGCCTGACCCGCCAGCAGAAAGCACGGCACGCAGCGCGGTGACGCTTCTCCGTTCCCGACTTGAGTTTCCTGAAGCACGATGACGGCAACAGACCAGCATCGATGTTTCTTAATGCTCATTTATTGCTCAGCTCTTTCGTTTGTGCGCGCTCTCCTGCAGCAGAAAGCGTGACGGCGCTCTTTAACCTGCCGTGTTCTGCTGCAGGAGCGCGCACACGCAGCCCCGAGGGTACAAAGCGTTACAGCGGTCTTTACTATAATTTATAATTCATAATACTCGGCGGGCCGGATCAAAACGCCCAACGGGTAGTTTGCCCACCCTTGGGCTATACAATAATAAACTGAAAAACCCTACTTTACTTCTATGTATGGCCTTGAATACCAAATCAAAGAATTTGACTAAATGAGTGAAAAACCGGAGCACCCGGAGAAAACCCTACTTTACTTCTATGTATTGCCTTGAATACCAAATCAAAGAATTTGACTAAATGAGGGAAAAACCGGAGCACCCGGAGAAAACCCTACTTTACTTCTATGTATTGCCTTGAATACCAAATCAAAGAATTTGACTAAATGAGGGAAAAACCGGAGCACCCGGAGAAACCCTACTTTACTTCTATGTATTGCTTTGAATATTAAATCAAAGAACTTGACTAAATGAGGGAAAAACCGGAGCACCCGGAGAAACCCTACTTTACTTCTATGTATTGCTTTGAATACTAAATCAAAGAATTTGACTAAATGAGGGAAAAACCGGAGCACCCGGAGAAACCCTACTTTACTTCTATGTATTGCCTTGAATACCAAATCAAAGAATTTGACTAAATGAGGGAAAAACCGGAGCACCCGGAGAAAACCCTACTTTACTTCTATGTATTGCCTTGAATACCAAATCAAAGAATTTGACTGAATGTGGGAAAAACCGGAGCAGCCGGACAAAACCCTACTTTACCTTCACCTACTTAATTCAGACATACGGAATCAGCATAGATAGGGTGTATATAAAGACATCAAACACATTAATAGCAACTTGGTAAGCACATGTATGCGAAGAACCGGCTGATGCAAGTCTCAATTTCTGGTTCTGTAAATTGAATGGACCACAGCAGTGAGTCTGCAGAAGGCTCAGGGTCTATTTTGTTCCGCGCTGCGTAAGGAATTAGTGGAACTTTGATGTTCATTAAGGGATTGACCGGCGTCTGAGTTGATGAACAAGGCTCAGGGTCTATTTTGTTCCACGCTGCGTAAGGAATTAGCGGAACTTTGACGTTCATTAAGCGATTGACCGGCGTCTGAGTTGATGAACAAGGCTCAGGGTCTATTTTGTTCCGCGCTGCGTAAGGAATTAGCGGAACTTTGACGTTCATTAAGCGATTGACCGGCGTCTGAGTTGATGAACAAGGCTCAGGGTCTATTTTGTCAAACACTGCTTGAGGAATTGCTGAAGCTACACAGTTCTTGAAACTTTGTACAATGTACAACTTTTCAAATTCGACATTGCTCAGCTTCATTTGAAGCTCCTTGAAAATGGCCATGTCAAACACGTTGCCAGGAATTGCGGAAGCTGCGACGTTCGCTGGTGAAAGAGACTCAACGTCTATTCTCTCTCTTCTTGAGCCCTTAATGTTTCCATACCTGCAGATGTTGGAGATGCCTCTGCCCACGGATGAGAAGAACCGGCAGATGGCGTTGCGCTTTCTGGGTGGTGTGATCATGGGTTCAGAGGACGCAATGCAGTTCTCACTTGCTGATTCCCATGAATTAATGGACAACAGATCCAATCCGGCCTCGCCCAACTTGTCATTAAGCATCTTGAAAATGGCCCTGTCAAGTTTTTCAAACGCTTTTTGTGTGGGATCAAAATCAACAGCATGGACTATAGTCCATGTTAGTTGAAACAGATCTACCTTGATGGTCCTATAGTTTAAAATGTTCAAATCCACTTTCTTTAGTATCCGACCCATCAGCACATCCACGAATTCCAAAATTAACGCTTTCTTCTTTTCGTCGGCGTTCCCGGAGCTGTCCACCGGCACCTGAGTTGATGAACAAGGCTCAGGTTCTATTTCATCAAACACTGCGCCAGGAATTGCTGAAGCAACAACCTTCTTGAAGCTGTCCACCGGCACCTGAGTTGATGAACAAGGCACAGGTTCTATTTCATCAAACACTGTGCCAGGAATTGCTGAAGCAACAACCTTCTTGAAGCTGTCCACCGGCACCTGAGTTGATGAACAAGGCTCAGGGTCTATTTCATCAAACACTGTGCCAGGAATTGCTGAAGCTACAACCTTCTTGAAGCTGTCCACCGGCACCTGAGTTGATGAAAAAGGCTCAGGTTCTATTTCATCAAACACTGCGCCAGGAATTGCTGAAGCAACGACTTTCTTGAAGCTGGCCACCGGCACCTGAGTTGATGAAAGAAGACCCACTTTGTGTGTCTCGATCTTTACATTCATCTCTTTCAGGCAAGTAAATATATTGTTCAGTGGCTTAGCGTACATCTGTGTAATGTTTTCTGGGATCATCTCGGGCCCCATCCCATGTTTGAGGTGACTGGAGAGGTAATCCTTCACTTCCTCAGTAATTGTACATCTAACAATGTTTGTACAATATTTATACTGGTCCGGATGTTGATCAATGTATGACATCAGTTTAACATTATTGCCAACTTTTATTTCCTTTCCAGTTGGAAATACCCTCTCATAGCTCTTCTGGTCTTGAAGCACCAGCCAAAGAAATGTCTTTGCAAGAGTGTCCAGCTCATGAGAGATTTCTTGTTTTATCAGGTGACACTCATCACCTGTCGTTTTCTGGATGTTACCAATCAACATGTTCAGAATTCTGTCCAGTACAATGTTAATTTTTTCTATCTCCCATGACATGGGTTCTGAGAACAGATCTTTGTTTTTCAGAGGTCTAGTGATCATCACAGGGGTCCTTTTCTTGATCTCTAGGTCAGTTAACTGCAACATCTCTTCCAGCCGATCCATCATCATGTCCCCGAAAGTAACACATTTACTTATCAAATCTGCATACATCTCGATTTCAATGACATTGGGACGTTGTCTTAAGACCTCCAGTTCACAATTCAGTTTGTCCAAGTAAACTGGAGTTCTACTCGCCTTTCTCTTTTTATAGCCACTTGGTCTATAAATATATTGATTATACAACTCAACACTTTTGTAGATTTCACAATGCTTCAGCTCATACTGAAACTCTGGCACTTTACCCTTGAGATCTATTAAGTGCTGAGTCAACCGTTCATATGTGTAATTTATCTCATGATGAACTGTTGGTGGCTCACAGGCTTCACGACCTGAAGACCTCTTCTCTCTTGCCTGCTCTTCCGCAGAGGGCATGGTGTTATTTTCTATAATTTCAGGAAATGCAGTACAACAAAGTGCACTCACGAAGTCTGCCATCTCAGAAAATTTCTCCATCATAAAGCTAAAAAAAGAATTCTCAAGTTTTCACTGCTGGTTGCCTATATACAGAATTCAGGCAGTTTGAAAAATCAAAGGCACAGGAGTGACGTCACGTAAACGCTCTGACGTCACGCGTTCTGCCTTTGCCAGGCAGAACGCATGCGCAGCTCCCGGCCCCGCAGCATGCCGGGTAAAAAAGAAAACTACGGAAGTTGACCTACGCGATTTATATGATTATGAAATACTTTTGTTTTTTATTATTAGTTTAATGCATTTAGTTTACTGTTATCTCGGGTACTTTGTGTTAAACTCTTAATTGTTTTGCCTTTGTTTTACTCATAATGACAAACAAGCTTTTGTTGTTGTCACGTGACTCCCGGAAGTGTCAGCGGAGCTTAAAAAAATAAAAATGTCGGACTGTTATCTCCCGTCTGTTATTCTACTGTCTACACGGTAACCTCCATTAAATTAACGTATTAAGTTATCTTGTACTTATATATTTATGGACACAATACGTGTTTCCTTGTTTGTGCGTGAAGCTGTTTTGTCTCTTCTAGTTTTCACGGACGATAATAAATAATAATAAATCAGTAAGAAGTCTCTTTTATGACCAGTGTGGATACAGATCACCTCATCATAAACACAAACAATACTTATTTCACTGACAACATTGACGCTGTTTGGTAATAATAAATATTATACTGTGATATTAGGCTCGTTCGTTAGAGCTGCGCCTTAAGCTGCAGGGGGCGTGGCCACAACACTGCGATCCAGTCGGACAGTTTTCAGCTGCGTTCAAGGAACACACCGGAAGTCAGTGTTCAGGAAGTCACAACAACAGGTGGAACTAGTTTATAATAGTTTACAGACCTGATGTTGATAAATAGCGATGAAATGGAGGCAGAAGAGATCCCTCTACTTATGTCGTATACTAACAAGAGTAGTTTTCAGCAGCTGAAGTTTTAGTCGTGGTTGTAGTAGAAGTATCAGTGGTTCCAAGAAGTAGCAGCAGTAGGATCAACAAGCTGAATCATACAGTAATAGTTGAAGATTGTGTCAACATTTAAAAGTTGAAATGTGTCTGAAATGTGTCTGCAGATGAAATTCACTTCACAGCTTTCCAATAAATATAAATAAATAAACAGAACTAATCATCTTAACAGGCATATTAAATAAGGTTTGGGATATCTAATATGTAATCTCACAAATAAAATAAATCTACTTTTCACAGTGGTCTGAATTTGGATATCTTTTTATTTATTCAACTATGTTATTTTTGGAATTGAGGACAAAAGATTGGCCATATTGTAGTTGTTGGATGTCATATGTATTTACATTTATATAAATACATATATGTGAAGATAGTTGTCATTTCTTTAGCATCACCAAAGCATCACTTTAGGTGCAACAAGAGGTTTGTTCTCAGGACAAAAAAACTACCAGTGAAAGAAGTCTTTCTTGACTTCCGGTTAGCATGCGAGGGGGATAGACGTGTCTACGGGAGGCTCACGTGCTTCGCCACTTTTAAATTATGAAATCTTAAAAAAAAAAAAAAGACACATGGATACTTCTGCCTGCACGGCTTCATATTCACGTCTGAGGGACAAATGAGCCACAGAAAGACGAACGAGCCGCCACATCACCCGGGGAGGGACGACGACGACGGCTACAGCTAAAGTCAAGATGGCTGCTAACGCTCCGGGGGGGGCGACGTCTCTACCCGGCGGGGACTTGGGAGAAGTGGCGCACCGTGCTGGTTAGTGACCTCGAGAACACGGTTGATGAGGCCTTGGCCCCCCCCCCACTGGCGGACCCCGTGAAGGCCCTTTACCAGAAAGGAAGTGAAGTTGCGCATGCTTGTTCCTGCTGTGTTAAAGGTCGACCACAAGGGGGAGCCGCACTCCTTCAACACCAGGATGACCAGCATCTGGTAAACGAGTAACAGTCGAGCAGATTGAACTCGTGTGGGACGGTTGTTGACATCTTGTTCTTCTGCTTCATTTTGTTACATCGGTAGATTTCAGCTTTTTACATTTCTGTTACTAGTAAGTCATCATACCTCTCCATGTTGTCAGTTCTGTACTCAAATGTGCTTAATACCGACCTTTTGTTTATTAGAAAATGTAACCTGTTAATCCATTTTGATTAACTTTGTTTAGGCTAGTGAGTGATTTGATGCACTGGAAGTTTAAGATTAGTTTTCTCCTGCGGTTCTCTTCGTTTGGGGAAGTAAACCTGGGATTGTTGTTATTGTTTTCTGGGTTTTGGGGTACTATGGGTTTGGCCTAACAATTTACATTGTAATGCAAACAAACTAATGAATGCCGTTATCACAAGGGCAGAACCAGATATGCTGTGGGTGGATGTTTTATTATTATAACTTTTTTATTTTATTTTGCCTTTTATTATTTAATTTCTTTACTTTAGTTTTTTTCTGTTTTACTTTCCTGTTTTCTTCTTTACTATTGCAAACTGACTAACACGTACACAACAAATGAAAATACTTGTTCTTTGATCCCTGTATGTCATATTGTGCATTATTATCAATAAAGTATATATATATATTAATATTATTTCTTGACTAAACACAGGGTTATAGGGACAGGTTATTATACACATACTTTGACAATTTTCATGACTTTTTTTCAACATACATACATATTTTTTTAGTTTTACTAAGACTTTTTTATGACTTTTTTCATCATACTACACTTTACACTTTGATTATTTTCATGATTCTTTTCGACACACTATTATAATTTTTTTTCAACATATACTATTATTTTTTCCGGTATTTTTTCGACATACTATATATTTTTTATCGACAGACTACAGTTCAATTGTTTAGTACTTTTTCATTATTCTTTTCGACATACCATACTCTTATTTTTTCCATTTTGTTTTCGACATACTATACTATGACTTTTTTTCTTTAAATTTTAAACTCACACGTGCAGACCTGTGTTCAAATATGTCCAAATTATCTGTTGCCCACACGCAGAGAGATAAAAAGATGAACATCACTGTGATCAATTAATCTCTATCATCTACTATAGGCTTCTTCCAGCAGGGGGCGGTGCAGGACACAGAGGCGTCATGATGATGATGAAGATGACGATGGCAAGAGCTCAGAATGGCCTGCAGCCACACAACACGTTTATTGATTTAAGAAAGCAAACCACTTTAAAAGAGAAAACAGATTTTTCTACCAAATCTATTCACGTGTTCATTATTATTTGTCTCATTATTTGTTTCATTAATTAATTTCATATTGATCTTTACTTCGGGGGAATAGTATTGATACGTATGTGATGTTCATTGAGAACTTGAAATTGTAGGATGCCGGTATTCAGCTGACTTCTAATAATAAACAAATGCATATATATGCGCGCGTGTGCGTGCGCGCGCATTTGGTTGCGTCACAGGGGGAAAAGGGCGGTACCCCCCCCGCCAGGTAGGCGCACCAGCATCCGTCACGTCACCACAAACACGCGCACAGAGGAGGCAGTGTGTGCAGAGCAGCGGAGACTCCCAGGTGCCAAACACACACGCACACACACGCGCGCGCACACACTCTTTCCTCTGTCTGGAGGAGGAACGACGGAGCCGAAAAAAAAAAACCTTCCGGAATAATTTGGAAACATCGAAACAGGGAAGTTGGGACTCGAGCGCGTGAGCTTTCAGCGGTTGTGTAAAAAAAAAAAGAAAAAAAAAGTGAGCAGCATGTTCAGCTGGGTGAAGCAGGAGCAAGGTGGCCGCAACAAGGACGGAGAGATGTACCAGACGGTCACGGAGGGGCTGCAGAGCCTCTACCTCAAGAAGCTGCTGCCGCTGGAGGAGACCTACCTCTTCCACGACTTCCACTCCCCGGCCCTGGAGGCCGCCGACTTCCAGAGCAAGCCCATGGTGCTGCTGGTCGGCCAGTACTCCACCGGAAAAACCACCTTCATCAGGTGAGAACAACCCCCTCCCCTCCTCCCCGGCGTGAACCTGCGCGTGTGTTGGCTGAGGGGGGGTGGGGGTTCCCCCGGGTGAGGGGCAACGCCACCTTTTTATCAGGTGTCACTTCACGACACCGCCTGGTTTCTTTTCTTTTTTTTAAAATACAAAGTATCAGTTTTGTGGCGCTTCTCGCCCCACCCGCGTTGCATTGTGGTAGAAAGGCGGCGGCAATGGAAGCGACATCAAAGCTTCAAATATCGTGACAAGAAGGAAGGTTTTTGGGGGGTCTCGTGAGAATGTGACTTTAGTGAATATAATATGTCTCCAGGCTTTCTCTGCTAAATGTAAAGCGTTGCTAAATGCCACGGAGGGTTTAATGAGGACACTTTTTCTTCGGAGTTTTACTCCTCCAGGGTGTTGACATTGCTTAACCTTGGTCATTTCATTAATAATAATAATAATAATAATAATAATAATACTTCGAATTTATATTGCGATTTTCTAATTGTGAAAGCCGGTGTTTTTTTTGACAAACCTGACAAACATGTCGTTTTTCGAAAATATAACTTTTATTGTGACGAGCCTGGGCACCCGCTGAGGCTCATGGGAACTGTAGTCCTGTGATTTGAAGTGACAGCCTGTCAAGACTCATGGGGAATGACCCCTGTTCCCCCTCCGTGTAACTGACCCGCCATTGTTCTGTGTTATTTACACAACCTTTCTCCTCCTTTCTGCTGCTCTCCGGACAGACAGTTCTCATATTTCCTGCAGCTTTTCTTTTCTGTTGTTGTTGAAGATGAAGAGCGGACTCGATGCCGGCCTCCACCAGTGAGACGCAGAGGGTCCCGTGTGGGGGTTTGCTTCCTGTTTTTTAATGTGTTAGGAAAATCAGGTGGAAATCTTTTTAATGTGCGTATTGAAATCTCGTGACCTTGTCGAGCCACCTTTTTTTTTTTTTAAACCGTGCCCCCCCAGTGTGAATATTACACATTATGGTTAAATTGTGTAAAACATTACAATAAACATGAGCTAATATATTGATGTTGTACATCAAAGTAAACAACAGAACTTGGGCTACAAGAATTAGTAAGCCATCTCAACACAACTCAAACACCAACTAAAAGAATTTATTAAAATATCATAATCATAATTGTGTCAGGAGTCAGCCCACTCGGAACTAGGAACCAGTAGCTCGGTGCTGTCAGAATAATAATAATAATAAGAGTGAATTACAGTAGTCCAGTCTAGAGGAGATGAATGCGTGGACGAGCTTCTCTGCATCTGACAGGGTTAAAGTGGGGCGGAGTTTGGAGATGTTTTTGAGATGATAAAAGGAGGTTTTGCACAGGTGTTTTTATATGGTCATTAAAGGTCAGGTGAGGGTCAAACCTAACTCCCAGATTAGTGACTGTGGAGGACAGGGGTCAAAGGTGAGGTGAGTTATGGAGGATGACTGAACCTGGTGTGGAGGGCCAACAAGGAGGGCTTCAGTTTTGCTCCTGTTTAGCTGGAGAAAGTTGTTGCTCATCCACGTTTTTATCTCCCCAAGACAGGAGACATGAAATGGCTGCAGAGGGGCTCGGGGCAGTTTAGATGTAGAGCTGCGTGTCGTCAGCGTAACGGTGGACGGACATCCGATGTCTGCTGATGACACGACCGAGGGGGAGCATGTAAATAATGAAGAGGACGGGGCCCGAGGACCGACCCTTGCGGAACACCACAGGAGACAGGGAGCAGTCTGGACTTGCATCTTCCCAGTGACACATATTCAGTTCTGCCAGAAAGGTAGAAAAACAAGTTGTTATGTTTGAGGTGGTTCTGAAGTTGAGAGGCGACTACCTTCTCTAACACCTTGGACAGGAAGGCAAGGTTGGAGATAGGCCTGTAAATGGCTAGAACCTCCGGGTCCAGGGTGGGCTTCTTGAGAAGGGGACGGATGACAGCAACCTTGAGAGTAGGTGGGACACAGCCAGATTGAAGGGAAAGGTTAACAACCTTGGTGATGAGAGGACTTCATTCTTTTGAGGCTTTCTCCTGAACCTCAGCGAGATGTAGAGTAGACAGCACACTCGTAGATAAGGTGTTGGGGTCAGAGGGCAGCAGACATGGAGAGCTGGACATCAGAGAGCGAATGGTGTTGACCTTTTGATCTGAAAATGTCAATGAAGCTGTTGCATTGCTCCTCTGTAGCCTCAGTTGAAGAGGGTGGTTGTGGCTTCAGGAGATGGCTGTTTGGAGTTGCCAGGGTTTTTATTGATTAACCCGGAATAGAACTGTGAGCGAGCATCTTTAAGGGAGTTGGAGTAGGCCCCTTGATGCTCACGTGAAAATATGCTCAAGTGAAATATATGGTTTGGTACATGAGAAAATTCAAATTGCACAGATGGTGCCCAAAATGTCCATTTTGCATAATTAATCTGTACTAAAACCTCTCTAACTTTGTTCTGCTTCACTTTTTGTTGCTATGATCTTGGTTAAGGTCAAGGGTCAGGCTTAGACCTTTGGTCACATGGTTGCCTTTTTATTATATAAGATCCATAAAAGCTGCATGTTAGACTCATGACCTCAGTTCTTGTTAATCCTGGCGTTTTTTTTTTTTTTTGTGTGCCTGGAGGCCGGTACATATTCACGAGTTAAAGAGCTGATCAACACGCTGCTGACACACACACACACACACACACACACACACACACACACACACACACACACACACACACACAGAGGCTCAAACATGTACAACGATGCACACTATTTCCAATATTTCGTCCTGTTTTGGTGCCTACGGGCCGACCGGGTAACGGCGTTAGGCCGGAGGTCAGTCGGAGCTTTCGGCTGCTCGCTTCTATGAGTCAATTCATTGATTAATCGATCAAGAGGAATTTAATACACCGAAAAAAATTAAGCAATAATTGTTGTTTGCAAACAATTCTCTAGTTCCGTTTTTTGTTTTTTATATATCATTGTTTAAATATTTGCTGTTGGTGCTGCAGGCTTACTGAATATGGGTTTAATACTACTACTACTACTAATAGTACTAATTACTATAATAAAAATACTGGGGTTTGAGCTGTGGTTGCTTTGCCACATGCAGGGAATAACCGGACATTAAACATCTTTTATTTTTAAAGCTGTCTTGCTTAGAAACGAAAGTACACAAACAGCAGACGTCAAACAAATCACTCGCGTTTTGTATCCGGCTGACAAAACATGAATGGAGCATGTTTAGTAGATCATTAATACACCTGTGGGAGACAGGTGTATTAAAACGTATATTAATAACGCCTCAATTGTGTTACAGCACGGACCGTTTTAAAAGGTGTTGCTTCCACAAAAGTTCGATAAGATCTTTTAGAGCTCGTGGAAATGATAACAAAACGACAATTTACAGACATTTGGTCGTGCGTCACCCGAACCCCTCTGCAGGAGAGAAACATTCGTGGAAGTGGAATGAAGATATGAGGTCGGGGGTCGAGCTGTTTGTTTGGAGAGAAAAAGGATTTGTCCGACAGAAGCCGCGAGAAAACCAGACGAAAAACACGTTGTTTTTAACACATTCCTGATTGCCCCGAAAGGGAGGTTTGTTTATCAGATTGTCCTTGAACGCAGCAGCAGGTCTGTGTGTCTGTCTGTGTCTGTGTGTGTCTGTCTGTGTCGGGTACAAACAGTCGTACGTTTTGGAAGCAAACCAGACCTTCAGAACTGACCTGCACTCAGTTTACGTCCAACACGAGCTGCAGAGTATGTATGTGTGTGTGTGTGTGTGTGAGAGTGTGTGTGTGTGTGTGTTCCAGCTCCGAGGCACCACCCTGTCCCGAGGAATGCTATGAATCATGGGAACTGAAAATAATGCTATGAATCATGGGGAGAAGTTGGCAGTATATTGCCGAGTCAACGTATTTTG
>NC_046987.1:20446287-20511287 GCF_009769545.1 Cyclopterus lumpus
ACCACAAGAGTTTATGAATGAGGACCTGAAACCAAGAGAAACTGATCCAGTATTCACACACTAAGCATCTGTCGGGATGTTTCTGATCTAATCTGCTTGAATCCTGACAATCAGTCAGCAACAGATCTCCAGTAACTACATATCATTAGTACCTATGGATGTACCTTTACTGTATGTAGTGGTGCTACTACTTTGTTTAAAGAGTTACTGGAAGTTTAAATGTACTTTAAAGGCAGAATAAGAAGGATTTTCATAAAGAATATAAAATAGACTGATACAAAAGTTCGCACTCTGGCACTAATTTAACTTTTAATCAGTCTTCCATGAAGGCGCCTTGGAGCCAGCCTCTAGTGGCATGATTCAGTACTTGACTTGGGACTTGATTCAGTACTTGGCTTGGGTCTTGACTGTCTTGGGACTTGACTTGGGACTTGATTCAGTACATGACTTGGGACTTGATTCAGTACATGACTTGGGACTTGGCTGTCTTGGGACTTGACTTGGGACTTGATTCGGTACTTGACTTGGGACTTAATTCGGTACTTGGCTTGGGTCTTGACTGTCTTGGGACTTGACTTGGGACTTGATTCGGTACTTGACTTGGGACTCGACAACACCGTTGTCCTCAGACATAAAGATCACTTCAGTTGTTTTAAAGTCCATGAGGGCGCCTTGGAGCCAGCCTCTAGTGGCCATGAGAGGAACTACATTCGTCGCTTTGGGGGATCAGAGACGTCCTGTTTGTTACGACGATCACCGCAGTGAGACGTCAAGTATCTTACATATGTATATATATATATATATATATATATATATATATATATATATATATATATATATATATATTTTTTTTTTTCCTATATATAACACTTCAGTTTGCACAGTGTTGGCTGTTCTGAAAACTGAAGACGAGTCTCGGGGGGGGGGGGGGGGGGCAGAGAGGAGAAGTTGTTACAAATCTGGCAGATGAAAGTCAGCAGAGCTGGATTTTCCAAAACAAGATTTCTGGAAGCAAAACATTTGGAATGAGGAGGCAGGAAATGTTACTGAGGCCAAAGAAATGCAACTTTTGTTATGAATCAGCTTTTTATATGGGTGTGTGTCTCTTTAAGTTTAAAAACTGTGTCGCTCAGACACCACGTGTTTTATTTACATGTTAAATCGTTTGAATGAAGTGATTCAAAGTGAATAGGTTAGAACAATTAACTAATAGATATCACCATGAAAGTTTTATGTTTAAAATAGCAAATGAGGCATTTTGTAATGGTAGTTATTGGTGAATTTCAGAGAAATCTACAGACGCAAACAAAGTAGTTACATATATGTTTTCTTTCCACTAGAATAAAAGAAGACATGTTAACTACAAATTGTCTTCCATTGCCTTTTTAAATTTATGTTTAATTTGAGCTGTTATGAACCCAAGAAAACATGCAAATGAAGAGGCACTGCTTTCTGTGTTTATGTATTGCACAAACATGTAGTTTCTCCTGCTGCTCTCAAAGCGAGTGATGACAGCACCCGTTAGAGGCTTCGGCTGGGGGGGGGGGGGGGGGTGAAGGAGGGAGTGGCCACAGGAAGCTGCAGCGGGGCGTTCCCTCCATATGGAACCATTTAGATTTAAATTCCTGTTAAAGACGTTAAACACACACATTACATCAGCAGCATCACTGACAGACTACAGCTACTGCTCTGACAGTGTGTGTGTGTGTTCACTGCCTACACGTTTTATTTGACCCCTTTTTGTGTCGATGTGTTGATCTGCACGTTTGTTTTCTAGAAGTTCATGTGTGGGTTCAGATTATTTAGTCACACTTATGGAAGTCTTCATGCTCAGTTAGATTCACTTTAAAACACTTTAACAGTGAGCTTCGTCCACTTAACCTTCAGAAACAATGAGACCACACATGACGTGTTATGTGCAGTTATAGTGGAGGTGTTTGACAGGCTGGTCGGTCCCTCCTGTAACGTGAGTACCTCCTGTAAGGTCAGTACCTCTGTAACGTGAGTACCTCCTGTAAGGTCAGTACCTCTGTAACGTGAGTACCTCCTGTAACGTCAGTACCTCCTGTAACGTGAGTACCTCCTGTAACGTCAGTACCTCCTGTAACGTCAGTACCTCCTGTAACGTCAGTACCTCTGTAACGTGAGTACCTCCTGTAACGTCAGTACCTCTGTAACGTGAGTACCTCCTGTAACGTCAGTACCTCCTGTAACGTCAGTACCTTCTGTAACGTCAGTACCTCCTGTAACGTGAGTACCTCCTGTAACGTCAGTACCTTCTGTAACGTCAGTACCTTCTGTAACGTCAGTACCTCCTGTAACGTGAGTACCTCTGTAACGTGAGTACCTCCTGTAACGTGAGTACCTCCTGTAACGTGAGTACCTCCTGTAACGTGAGTACCTCCTGTAACGTCAGTACCTCCTGTAACGTCAGTACCTCCTGTAACGTCAGTACCTCCTGTAACGTCAGTACCTCCTGTAACGTCAGTACCTCCTGTAACGTCAGTATCTCTGTACCGTCAGTACCTCTGTAACGTCAGTACCTCCTGTAACGTCAGTACCTTCTGTAACGTCAGTACCTCCTGTAACGTCAGTATCTCCTGTAACGTCAGTATCTCCTGTAACGTCAGTACCTCCCGTAACGTCAGTACCTCCCGTAACGTCAGTATCTCCTGTAACGTCAGTATCTCCTGTAACGTCAGTATCTCCTGTAACGTCAGTATCTCCTGTAACGTCAGTATCTCTGTACCGTCAGTACCTCCTGTAACGTCAGTATCTCCTGTAACGTCAGTACCTCCTGTAACGTCAGTACCTCTGTAACGTCAGTACCTCCTGTAACGTCAGTACCTCCTGTAACGTCAGTACCTCCTGTAACGTCAGTACCTCCTGTAACGTCAGTATCTCTGTACCGTCAGTACCTCTGTAACGTCAGTACCGCAGTTACTTTTTGGTTCTTCTATCTCTCTCCTCTCTTCTTCTTCTGGAGTTTAAATCTCTGCATTTCATTGAGTCACTGTTGGATCGAGCCTCGCTTACTTAAATTCCTAAACCTGACAGCTCGTCCTCCCGGGCTTTCAGCCAGTAATCCCTCCCTTCTTCCCCAGAGACTCTGTCCTCCTCTGTCCCACCCTCTCCAGTTCAGTCCTGGTTCCTGGTTTCAATGGTCTGCTTCAGTCCTGGTCCCGTAAATGAACTCGGTGACCACCATCGCATCGCATCAGCAGCAGGAATACGAGTTTGAAGTTTTATTATTCATTCCAGAACATGAGAGCTTGACAGCACTACTTCTTCTTCTTCTTCTTCTTCTTCTTCTTCTTCGGTGAAGAGAGGAGAAGTTTGGAGAAAACAATGTTATAACCGTCCGCTTCTGGATTTAAATGTAGTTTTGTGACTTCTTTAGAAACCGGAGCAGATTTGTTGCATATTAAACATAAAAGCTTAGACATTAGAGAAAAGATTGAGTTCCAAACGACAACTTCCTGCTGCTCACGTAACTAATTAAGTTGTATTGTGAATTTGCACAACAAAAATGAACTCACTGCGTTTTGTTTTTGTCAGATATTTTTCTCCATTTAGTCCTGGGTCAAATGTCCTTATGTCATTGATGAATTAATGAAAATAGTTTTTGTCATCGGATTACAGTGAACATTTCAACCAAAATGTCAGCTGTTGACTGTTGTTGTCGTCACTGATCTCATTGTGTGTCACTGTGGTCCTGATATGGATTATTATTATTATTTTACTCATTTTTTGGTCTTTTTGCCAACAATATTACATGTTGATATTGTCACAGTTAGTGTTTTGATGACGTCATCATCGTCACATCTTAGTCGTGGAAAACACTGAAGACAGAGTCCTCTGCTTGAGTTCCCTAGCAACATTTAGAAATTGAGTAAACGCTCCTAATGTACTATATAACACATTGCATGCTTATGCTGCAGTGTCATGTCGACATTATCCTTTTATCTTAAATCCTTCACTGGCTCAGTATTTATTTACCCGTCCTACGTTGTTGCAAGGTCCCCTGTTCGTAGCCTAAACAACATCGTGTGTGTGTGTGTGTGTGTGGGCAGTGACTTGGTTTTTGAGTGTTTTATTATTTACCTTATTTATTTTTCTGCATCATGTGATGTGAGCGCCATGTGTCACGCTTCCTCTGTTGCACTCTGCACACATTTCTTTTTTTGGTCCAGGACATGCATGCAGTAAGTTGCAGCGCCAAAGAGGAAGTAGTATTGTTCGTCTGAAGGTGTTTCCCTTGGAATAGGAAGTGGAACAAGTGGAGTAATCAGTCATCCTAATAGGAGCCGAGAATCGTTATTAGACCCTGGAAGGAAGTGTTTTTTTGCTCTCGTAGGTGCAGGAAGTTTACCGGCTGATGACGTTGATGTATTTACCGCACACTCACTCACTCACCCACTCACCTGAACCTGCAGGTGTAACCTGAAGCTTGGGGGAGGGGCGGGTGTGTGTGTGTGTGTGTGTGTGTGTGTGTGTGTGTGTGTGTGTGGGGGGGGGGGCTGTTCCTGACACCTTCACACATATTTTATTCACGATTTCTTGCTTTTTTTTCTACGCACTTTATTTTGAAAAGGTGGAAAACCCTCAAAGATCCATTCATAAAACACAATACAAACACAGGATTGTTTTTTTTAAATTTTTTTATCCTCAACTGAAACTATATAAATAATAAAAGATTATTAATATAATATTTAAGAAAAAATAAACTGAAACAATATTTTCTGTTTTAAAACTGAAATGATTTGTGTTAACTTATATATTTATTAGGCTGTTTTTTTCCAGTTTTTTAACCAGGCAACATTAGTTTAGTTTTTATTAAATAACATTATTTTTATTTTTTATTCAGGTGTGTGTGTGTGTGTGTGTGTGTCTGTGTCTGTGTCTGTGCGTGTCCACAAACGCCGTTGTTGTGATTGTCGACAGCAGGGCCATGTTCCATGTTAAAGGTTGAAATCCGATACAACCTATTGTTCAACACAAGGCGGCATCGCAGACATTGATACGGTAATTGATTGATTGGGTCGGAGGTGACGTAGTTGTGTGTGTGATTTGAAGGTGACCTAAAGTGTAGTTTGAAAGGTGTCCTAACAGGAAGTGGAACTTTCTTCCTGCTGGTGACTCACGGACCTCCTTCTTGCTCTTCTTGCTCTTAAAGGGCCAGTTCACCTAAATCTTCCTCTTTCCTAAATAATTCCTCTTCTTCCTCTTCTTGAGTCTCTGCAGTCGGATTTTTTTGTATTTATTTGTCTCTGAGAGGTTGTTGTTGATAATCCACAAACCTTTTTTCTATTTCATGTCCGGTCCGTTCTCATGAGCGCCGTATCTCACGAACATCTGGAGGGAATTTACTCACGCAAACATCCACCTGAACGTAACGATGAGCTGATCAGATTTTGGTAGAGAAAAGTAGAACACTGTAAAGTAGAACACTGTAAAGTAGAACACCGATCTCTGAAATCTGAGCAGGATTTTCTGGCGACAAACAAACGTGTTTCCAGTTAAAATGAAAACACTTTTGTTTCAGTTTAGTTTCAGAGCCGAGTGTCACCCAGTTTTAGAGGAACCACACCCAAACCGCTACCACACACACTTAAAGATATAGCGTAGCAGCTGTCATGCCCTCGTTGCTCTCTGTTCTCCGTTGCATGTTTGCATTTCCCTCATTGAACGCTTCATACGGCATCATTACTATAATAACTGGTTATAAATGACTCCACTTCTCTTGATTTATTCCATCAGTAAACATTAGTTTATGGTCTCAATCTCTATTTTCAAGTCTTCTTCAATACAGCGTGATGTTCATTTAAGTGGTTTTGAGTGTTCATACAGACTTTATTATGAAAGGATGAACTTCCTGTCTGCAGGTTATGACTTTGCGGAGGTCCTGCGTTGGTTCGGGGAGCGAGTGGATCGGATCATTCTGCTGTTCGACGCTCACAAACTGGACATTTCAGACGAGTTCTCCGAAGCCATCCGAGCCTTCAAAGGGCAAGACGACAAGATCCGAGTCGTCCTCAACAAGGCCGACCAGGTGGGAGGATGAGGATGATGAAGGTATGAACGGCGTCCGGGTTGTTAGGGAAGATGGAATAACCTCTTCCTCACCTGCGCTCTCAGGTGGACACGCAGCAGCTGATGAGGGTGTATGGCGCCCTCATGTGGTCACTGGGAAAAGTGATCAACACGCCAGAGGTGGTGAGAGTTTATCTGGGATCCTTCTGGGGCAAACCGCTGCAGAACACGGAGAACAGGTCAGATATTCATCCATTCATCCACACTGAGAACAGGTCAGATATTCATCCATTCATCCAAACCGCTGCAGAACACTGAGAACAGGTCGGATATTCATCCATTCAAACCGCTGCAGAACACTGAGAACAGGTCAGATATTCATCCATTCATCCACACTGAGAACAGGTCAGATATTCATCCATTCATCCAAACCGCCGCAGAACGCTGACAACAGGTCAGATATTCATTCATTCATCCAAACCACCGCAGAATACTGACAACAGGTCAGATATTCATTCATTCATCCAAACCACCGCAGAATACTGACAACAGGTCAGATATTCATTCATTCATCCAAACCACCGCAGAATACTGACAACAGGTCAGATATTCATCCATTCATCCAAACCGCCGCAGAATACTGACAACAGGTCAGATATTCATCCACACTGAGAACAGGTCAGATATTCATCCATTCATCCAAACCGCCGCAGAATACTGACAACAGGTCAGATATTCATCCATTCATCCAAACCGCCGCAGAATACTGACAACAGGTCAGATATTCATCCATTCATCCACACTGAGAACAGGTCAGATATTCATTCATTCATCCAAACCGCCGCAGAACGCTGACAACAGGTCAGATATTCATTCATTCATCCAAACCGCCGCAGAATACTGACAACAGGTCATTCATCCATCCATTCATTCATTCACTAATTCAAAACACTGCAGAACACTGAGAACAGGTCAGATATGTATCCATGAATAGGTCATGTATCCATCCAAGATATTATAGTATGATTTTTTTGTTTTATTTATTGATGAGTTACCTTATTGATTCACCCGTTCACTTCCTGCTCAGGCGTCTATTTGAGGCGGAGTCTCAGGACCTGTTCAAGGACATCCAGAGTCTCCCGAGAAACGCGGCGCTCCGTAAACTCAACGACCTCATCAAGAGAGCGAGGCTGGCCAAGGTGAGACAGGAAGTGACGTGTTGTGTTTGGACTTAACGAGGAATTCTGGGAATATTCTGGGATGTTCTGGTTGTGTTTCAGAGACGGGGAGGAAAAAAAAGGAAATTAAAGCACTCTCTGATAATAGATGAAGTTTCAGGAGTTAATTAATAAATTAATATTTATTTATTCATTAATGACAATGTATGAATGAATTCTATATTAATTAATTAAAATGTTCATTCATTCCTTTATTTATTCATTCATCTATCCATTTATATATTCAGTCATTAATGTATTAATTAATTAATAGATTTATTCATTCATCCATTTATTTATTCATTAATGTATTCGTTAATTTATTCAGTTGTTTCTCGACGTAAATTAACTAAGTTTTATTTTGAAGGAATCAGGAGAAGCTTTTATTTCAGCCAATCAGAAAACAGAGTGAGTCTTCATCACCTCCTTCCCCTTCAACTCCTTTACTTACTTCACCTCCATCATCTTCATCACCTCCATCGTCTTCTTCACCTCCATCATCTTCATCTCCTCCATCATCTTCATCTCCTCATTCACCCTCCTCACCTTCTTCAACAACATCAGGACTGACGGTTGTTTTCATTCATTTCCTGCTGCTCACCCATTGGTTGGTTTGTGGAGCAGAGGCTCCTCCCCCCTGAGGGTCTCCCAGTCCCTCACTGGTTTCATAATGGGACGCTCCCAGTGGAGCTGACCGTGGACTCCTCGATCAAAAGGACTGGGAGGAAGGGTCGACGGCTCTGTGAACTCCTACATTCCTTCCTGCTCCTCCATCTTCACCTCCTCTTCCTCCTCCTCCATCTTCACCTCCTCTTCCTCCTCCTCCATCTTCACCATAACCTTCTTCTCTTCCTCCTCCTCCATCTTCACCATCTCTTCCTCCTCCTCCATCTTCACCATAACCTTCTTCTCTTCCTCCTCCTCCATCTTCACCTTAACCTTCTTCTCTTCCTCCTCCTCCATCTTCACCATAACCTTCTTCTCTTCCTCCTCCTCCATCTTCACCTTAACCTTCTTCTCTTCCTCCTCCTCCATCTTCACCTTCTTCCTCCTCCTCCATCTTCCCCTTCTCTTCCTCCTCTTCCTCTTCCTCCATCTTCACCTTAACCTTCTTCTCTTCCTCCTCCTCCATCTTCACCTTAACCTTCTTCTCTTCCTCCTCCTCCATCTTCACCTTCTTCCTCCTCTTCCTCCTCCTCCATCTTCACCTTAACCTTCTTCTCTTCCTCCTCCTCCATCTTCACCTTAACCTTCTTCTCTTCCTCCTTCACCTCCTCTTCTTCCTCTTCCTCCTCCTCCATCTTCACCTTAACCTTCTTCTCTTCCTCCTCCTCCACCTTCACCTCCGTCCTCCTCTTCCTCCTCCTCCATCTTCACCTCCTCTTCCTCCTCCTCCATCTTCACCTTAACCTTCTTCTCTTCCTCCTCCTCCATCTTCACCTCGTCTTCCTCCTCCTCCATCTTCACCTCCTCTTCCTCCTCCTCCATCTTCACCTTAACCTTCTTCTCTTCCTCCTCCTCCATCTTCACCTCGTCTTCCTCCTCCTCCATCTTCACCTTAACCTTCTTCTCTTCCTCCTTCACCTCCTCTTCTTCCTCTTCCTCCTCCTCCATCTTCACCTTAACCTTCTTCTCTTCCTCCTTCACCTCCTTTTCTTCCTCTTCATCCTCCTCCATCTTCACCTTAACCTTCTTCTCTTCCTCCTCCTCCACCTTCACCTCCGTCCTCCTCTTCCTCCTCCTCCATCTTCACCTTAACCTTCTTCTCTTCCTCCTCCTCCATCTTCACCTCCTCTTCCTCCTCCTCCATCTTCACCATAACCTTCTTCTCTTCCTCCTCCTCCATCTTCACCTTCTCTTCCTCCTCCTCCATCTTCACCTTAACCTTCTTCTCTTCCTCCTCCTCCATCTTCACCTCCTCTTCCTCCTCCTCCATCTTTACCTTAAACAACAGTTCCTTTAGCCAGAAGCTGATTTGATTGTTTTCATAACGTAAATGTCAAAAAATGTCCATGAACTTTTTGCATTTGAGCATTTTATTGTCAGCTGACCTTCTCTTCCTCCTTTTTCTTCTTCTTCTTCTTCTTCTTTCCCTTTTCCTTCTCCTCCTCCCCCTCCTCCTTCTTCTCTTTCTCCTTCTCCTCCTTTTTCTTCTTTTTCTCCTCCATCTCCTCCATCATCATCCTCATCTCCTCCTTCTTCTTCTTCTTCTCCTCCTCCATCCTCCTCCTCATCTCCTCCTTCTCTTTTAACCCCTGCAGGTGCACGCTTACATCATCAGCTACCTGAAGAAGGAGATGCCGTCTCTCTTTGGCCGTGAGAAGAAGAAGGAGGAGCTTATCTCGAGGCTTCCAGAGATCTACTGCATCCTGCAGAGGGAGCACCACATCAGCCCCGGAGACTTCCCCAACGTCACCAAGATGCAGGTACAGGAAGTCCCGCCCCCTTCTCTTTCTTTACTTTGATTGGTTGTCTCTCGAACATTCTCGGCTCATGACACGCGTAGAATAAAAATGTTTTTTGGCAGCTTTTCACACGCGATGTGTTCAAGGACCATCGTTAATCTGAGTGTGAGGACGTCGTCTTTCTGCGCGAAAGGTTTTCGAGAAAATAAATGCTTTTAAAATCACGTTGGTGGGTTAAAGAAATTAATTTAATTAAATGTACTTAAAGTATGAAAGTAAAAGTACGGCCAGAATATACCAGATATCGATTAACACAATCGGTTACATTTGTATCAATTTAACTTGATTTTGGGCAGGAAGGAGGCGTGGCCTTTCAAAATAAAGGCGATGATATGTGTGAATACTTGAGTGTTTTGATTGCAGTACTTTTACTGCAGTAACAGATCAGAGTACTTCCTCCAGTGCTGAGAACAAAATGTGAACTGAACGCTGGGACTCTGCAGCTGGTCGGTCGGGCCTGTAGAGATGCGTGTGTGTGTGTGTGTGTGTGTGTGTGTGTGTGTGTGTGTGTGTGTGTGTGTGTGTGTGTGTGTGTGTGTGTGTGTGTGTGTGTGTGTGTGTGTGTGTGTGTGTGTGTGTGTGTGTGTGTGTGTGTGTGTGTGTGTGTGTGTGTGTGTGTGTGTGTGTGTGTGTGTGTGTGTGTGTGTGTGTGTGTGTGTGTGTGTGTGTGTGTTCGTTCCCCAGCTACACTTTTACTTATTGGACCGTTGACGAGAGAGAGTGTTTCGTATTTCTCGGTTCCCTGGTGAGATGTGTACTCTCATGACACGCACACACACATTCTGACACGTGTTGTGAGTTATTTGGATTCTTCTGGAGACTTGTGTGTGTGTGGGTGTGTGTTGTTCTTCAGAGGTCAGAGGTCATGCCACACTGTGTCCAGCTGCAGAAAGCAGGAGGTTTGACTCTCAGCTCAGCTCCGTCTCATCGTGTGATTATCAGTGTTGGAAGAAGTACTCAGATCCTTTACTGCAGTAAAAGTACTAATACCACAAGTACCAGTGTGTATATATATATATATATATATATATATATATATATATATATATATAAAAACACACACATGTAGTAAAATTATTGATTGATCAGTGACATGTTTTCCTATTATATCTGATGTTTCTGCTGCATTAATGTCTCTCTCCTGAAGAAGTTTATCTCAAACATTCAACATCAACACATCTGGTGATACGAGACAGGAAGGAGATTAACAACCTGAAACTAAAGAAGTAGTAACAAGTACAACATGTACATCTGAGGTGTAGTACAGTAGAAAGTACAACATGTACATCTGAGGTGTAGTACAGTAGAAAGTACAACATGTACCTCTGAGGTGTAGTACAGTAGAAAGTACAACATGTACCTCTGAGGTGTAGTACAGTAGAAAGTACAACATGTACCTCTGAGGTGTAGTACAGTAGAAAGTACAACATGTACATATGAGGTGTAGCACAGTAAAAAGTACAACATGTACATCTGAGGTGTAGTACAGTAGAAAGTACAACATGTACCTCTGAGGTGTAGTACAGTGAAAAGTACAACATGTACCTCTGAGGTGTAGTACAGTGAAAAGTACAACATGTACCTCTGAGGTGTAGTACAGTGAAAAGTACAACATGTACCTCTGAGGTGTAGTACAGTAAAAAGTACAACATGTACATCTGAGGTGTAGTACAGTAGAAAGTACAACATGTACCTCTGAGGTGTAGTACAGTGAAAAGTACAACATGTACATCTGAGGTGTAGTACAGTAAAAAGTACAACATGTACATCTGAGGTGTAGTACAGTAGAAAGTACAACATGTACCTCTGAGGTGTAGTACAGTAAAAAGTACAACATGTACCTCTGAGGTGTAGTACAGTGAAAAGTACAACATGTACCTCTGAGGTGTAGTACAGTAAAAAGTACAACATGTACATCTGAGGTGTAGTACAGTAGAAAGTACAACATGTACCTCTGAGGTGTAGTACAGTAAAAAGTACAACATGTACATATGAGGTGTAGTACAGTAGAAAGTATAGTACAGTAAAAAGTACAACATGTACATATGAGGTGTAGTACAGTAAAAAGTACAACATGTACATATGAGGTGTAGTACAGTAGAAAGTATAGTACAGTAAAAAGTACAACATGTACATATGAGGTGTAGTACAGTAAAAAGTACAACATGTACATATGAGGTGTAGTACAGTAGAAAGTATAGTACAGTGAAAAGTACAACATGTACCTCTGAGGTGTAGTACAGTAAAAAGTACAACATGTACATCTGAGGTGTAGTACAGTAAAAAGTACAACATGTATCTCTGAGGTGTAGTACAGTAAAAAGTACAACATGTACCTCTGAGGTGTAGTACAGTAGAAAGTACAACATGTACCTCTGAGGTGTAGTACAGTAAAAAGTACAACATGTACCTCTGAGGTGTAGTACAGTAGAAAGTACAACATGTACCTCTGAGGTGTAGTACAGTAGAAAGTATAGTACAGTAAAAAGTACAACATGTACCTCTGAGGTGTAGTACAGTAAAAAGTACAACATGTACCTCTGAGGTGTAGTACAGTAGAAAGTACAACATGTACCTCTGAGGTGTAGTACAGTAGAAAGTACAACATGTACCTCTGAGGTGTAGTACAGTAGAAAGTACAACATGTACCTCTGAGGTGTAGTACAGTAGAAAGTACAACATGTACCTCTGAGGTGTAGTACAGTAGAAAGTACAACATGTACATATGAGGTGTAGTACAGTAAAAAGTACAACATGTACATCTGAGGTGTAGTACAGTGAAAAGTACAACATGTACATCTGAGGTGTAGTACAGTAAAAAGTACAACATGTACATCTGAGGTGTAGTACAGTAAAAAGTACAACATGTACATATGAGGTGTAGTACAGTAGAAAGTACAACATGTACCTCTGAGGTGTAGTACAGTACAGTAGAAAGTACAACATGTACCTCTGAGGTGTAGTACAGTAGAAAGTACAACATGTACCTCTGAGGTGTAGTACAGTACAGTAGAAAGTACAACATGTACCTCTGAGGTGTAGTACAGTAGAAAGTACAACATGTACCTCTGAGATGTAGTACAGTAGAAAGTACAACATGTACCTCTGAGGTGTAGTACAGTAGAAAGTACAACATGTACCTCTGAGGTGTAGTACAGTAGAAAGTACAACATGTACCTCTGAGGTGTAGTACAGTAGAAAGTACAACATGTACCTCCTTCTCCATCCTCATCTCCTCCTTCTGTTGTCGCTGCCTCGGAGATGTAGTGAAGTACTATATGTACCTCTTAGATGTAGTAGAGAAGCAGGAAGTACAAGTACCTAAGTACAAGTACTTCTAAACTCCACTTCACTAACTCGTTAGTGTAGTTTTTGTCTCCACCAACAGGAAGTGCAACACTGAATCAATAACCGATGTTTCCTCCTGCAGGACATGCTGCAGCACTACGACTTCAACAAGTTCCCGTCCCTGAAGATAAAGCTGATCGAGTCGGTGGACAAGATGTTGGCCACGAAGATCGCCGGTCTGATGTCGATGATCCGGGACGAGGAGTCCAAGGCGCCGCCGGCGATGGTGTCCGGCGGCGCCTTCGAGGGCTCCCAGGACGGGCCCTTCGGCCGGGGCTACGGCGAGGGCGTCAGCGCCGGGGCGGACGCCGAGGACTGGATCGTCAGCCGCGAGAAGCACCGCTACGACGAGCTCTTCTACATGCTGATGCCCGTCAACGGCAAGATCACCGGCGTCAACGCCAAGAAGGAGATGATGAACTCGCGGCTGCCCAACACCGTGCTGGGGAAGATCTGGAAGCTGGCCGACTGCGACCAGGACGGCATGCTGGACGACGAGGAGTTCGCGCTCGCGCAGCACCTCATCAAGATCAAGCTGGAGGGCTTCGAGCTGCCCGGCGAGCTGCCCGACCACCTGGTGCCCCCGGCACACCGCAAGAACCCCACCGCCGACGCCCTGTACAACCACAGCGAGGACTAGAGTGTACCACGGGTTTCTGCTGCTGATCAGACTCACTGGAGAACCAATCAGCTGACAGACGGTCAGTTTTAGGATTTACTCGCCACCAACACGGATCAACTCATACACATAAATATATATATATATATATATATATATATATATATATGTGTGTGTGTGTTCAATTTCATTTCAACAAAGAAGTAAAAAGGAAAAAAAACGCAGCTTCTCCTCTTGCCTTTTAATCTGGGGACTTTTATTTTGAAGAAAAGGACACTGTGTCTAAAAGACATTTTAACTTCCTGCCTTAATCTTTTTCCGTCGTAATCCTCCTCTGAGTGTCTCGGTGACTTATTCAATATTTGGAGGCAACAAAATATAAAATATCCCACAGGAAGAAGCGTTGACCTTCAGAATAAAAGTGTGAGCGGTTTATATAGTGTCTTCTTTAATAATCAGTGTCAGAATAATACAATATTATAACAAGTTTCCTGAACATAACGGAGTATAAACTAGTTCTGTTTGGTTATAATGTGTAGTTTGTGTGTGCGGATAAAACGGCGTTAAATTGCGTCATATTTTTACTGAATTATGATTATTATTATTTGCCGCTTTTATTCTGAAGGCCAGGAAGCTTTATTTTAAAGTGTACCGTGTGACTGTGCAAGACGTGATGTTCGCCCTCAACCGGGTGAGATATGAACTGATCTGAGGACGACGTTTTGTACTGAAACGAGTTTTTTTCGATTTCCTCGCTCCGAAAATATAATGAGAAAACAAGTTTATATTTATATATATATATATATATATATATATATATATATATATATATATATATATATATATATATATATATATCCACAAAGTGTCATCGTTTCATTTCCTGTCGATGGACTTTCAGAATAAAAGATGAATAACACTTGAAGCTGACGTCACCAGTCGTCTTTACGTCCACACGTTTGAGAACAGGAAGCAGTTACTGTCCGTCTGACGGGTTCAGAGTTAGTCCAGATCCAGGACGCCAGAGTTTCCTCAGGTCGTCAGAGGTCAAAGGTCAGAGTCTGTCCTGTTTGAACAGCGCCAGGCGGAGACGACGGCCGCCGCCAGTTCTCCTGGGACGACTTCACGACGTCCTGCAGTCCACCGTTTGTGTTTCCTTACATTGTAACGGTGACCTTTGACCTCTGCCCACTGCTGATGGAAACGGCTTCATTCATCAAGGGCCAACATGTTCAGAACCAACGCAAAACAAAATGGCGACGACCAAAATGCCAAACTCGAGGCTTCAAAACGTCCACAAACCAACGCATGGCCTCACAATGAATACGTTCACTTCTTATAACCAGTTCATGAATTATAGTCTTGAATATTAAATACATTAAGAAACTTCTTCTTCTACTTCTTCTTCTGTTGATTTTTAAGGCGGTTGTCCTCCATAAGAAGAATATAATATATGTGCGTGAACAGTTAAAATCACTCGCGGTGCCTGAAAAGTTGATCCCCAGCACTGATCCAGGACCAGCGTGTGAAAGAGAGCTTCATGTTCAACGAAAGGGAAACGGTTCCTGAATGTGCCTTTTTTTTTTTTATACCACAACTAGATCTGTACGATTTTAAAATGAGCTTTTATTCTGAAAACCAAAGAACTGCGTTTGTGCCTGTCTTCAAAGATCCTCTCCAGGTGTGTTTTCCAGGTGCCGATTGGTCCGGTTCCCTCTCCTCTGTTCTCATGACGGGACAGAAGTCGTCCTCGAGGATTCAGCAGCTGGGCGGCTTCCTGTTTTTTTTGTTTTTTAGGAGTAAATGTGAGTCTTTATAAAGGACTTCGGTGAATAAACGTGTAAATTTAATGGGGAATGTTTTCCGTGTAACGTGTTTTGTTTTTTAAAAGAGAGCAACGAGACTTCAATTCTGAATCTTCATCTGTCTGAAATGTAAAAGGTTTTATTTTTGTGACTTTGATGTATTTCGTATTCTTGTTGTTTCAACGTGTCACCGGTCAGAGGTCTCATCCTGTCATCAGAGCCGGAGACCAATAAAGTTTATTCAAACACACATACTTCTGCTGGTTTGAGGTCAGTTTGTATTTTAGGTTTCTACATTTTCCTCCGACAACTCCTCTGTCTCTGTCCTCACCCATCTCTCTATTCTTTGCATTACTATAGATTATTATAATGTTTCTATTGAATGACATATTTGACATTTAACTAGTTCATCTTTATCTCAGTGATCGTGTCCAAATGAGCAGAAAATATCACTATGACCCTGAAATTCTGTTTCTTATGTTATCAGTCAGAAACAATGAATCAATCTATGAACTGTCAGAAACAATGAATCAATCTATGAACTTGTCAGAAACAATGAATCAATCTATGAACTGTCAGAAACAATGAATCAATCTATGAACTTGTCAGAAACAATGAATCAATCTATGAACTTGTCAGAAACAATGAATCAATCTATGAACTTGTCAGAAACAATGAATCAATCTATGAACTTGTCAGAAACAATGAATCAATCTATGAACTTGTCAGAAACAATGAATCAATCTATGAACTTGTCAGAAACAATGAATCAATCTATGAACTTGTCAGAAACAATGAATCAATCTATGAACTGTCAGAAACAATGAATCAATCTATGAACTGTCAGAAACAATGAATCAATCTATGAACTTGTCAGAAACAATGAATCAATCTATGAACAGAAACAATGAATCAATCTATGAACAGAAACAATGGATATCAGGGGCCCACATTCACCAGGGGGACACTCCCCTTGGGGCTTAGCCCCCCTTTCTTGGAATCCTACAAACGCCCCTGCTCTCCATCCATCTGATACTGGCCCGGCCCGTCTGTCAAATGTTAAAAGTCAATGTGGCCCCTGAGCCAAAAGGTTTGCCCACCCCTGGTGTAGCCCAACGTCACACATTACAAATGATCCTCAGAGGGCTTTACAATCTGTACACATAAGAAATCCCTGTCCCAGGACCTCACATCGGATCAGGGACAACTCGGTGTGTTATTTGCTTTCTGAATTACGGAAAGAATTTATGTTAATGACAGGTGCTCCCTGGACGGAGCTTTAATGACGTCATGACAGCAGCAGGTGCAAAGAAATGAGCTGCATTAGGCACGAGGAACATCGTTTTCCTACCGAAGCAGATCGCATGATATAAGAGAGAGTTTATTTATTTTGTGTACGTAGTAACGCTTTTTTTTGCTATATCAAATAAAAACAGAACGAAAGGAAGGATACAATCTCAGTTTTATTCTTTTATTCGCGTAAGGAAGGAACATCAACGTGTCTGCAGCTCTTTTAGCGGCTTAACTAGAACCACGCCGACGGAACGCCGCTACAATCATATAAATTAAAGCTGCGAGCAGCGATGTGCAGGTCCTCGCTCCTCCTCGCAGGTCGGGGGTACTGGCAGGTTTTGCTTTACCTCCCATGTAGCCTCAAAAAGCAAAAGGCACTGGTAATGGTACTCCTGGTTTACTGGGATGGGGTTCGATTCCCTGCAGTGTCCTGCTACTTGTTTGGCATAAACATGGAAGGCCATAATATTTTCCTTGTCACTGTTTCTGAGCCGGAGCTGGTGCAGGAGGTGGAGCGGTACCAGCTAGATATAGTTGGGCTCACCTCCACGCACAGCATGGGCTCTGGAACCAAGCTCCTGGAGAAGGGTTGGACTTTGTCCTTTTCTGGAGTTGCCCAGGGTGAGAGGCGCCGGGCGGGAGTGGGGATACTCACGAGCCCCCGGCTGAGCGCCGCTGTGTTGGAGTTTTCCCCGGGGAACGAGAGGGTCGCCTCCCTGCGCCTACGGGTTGCGGGGAGTAAGGCTCTGACTGTTGTTTGTGCTTATGCACCGAACAGCATTTCGGAGTATCCGGCCTTCTTGGAGTCGGTGGGAGGGGTCCTGGAAAGGGCGCCGCCTGCCGACTCCATAGTTCTCCTGGGAGACTTCAACGCTCACGTGGGCAATGACAGAGAAACCTGGCGGGGCGTGATTGGGAGGAACGGCTTGCCCGATCTGAACCCGAATGGTGTTTTGTTGTTGGACTTCTGTGCTAGCCACAGTTTGTCCATAACGAACACCATGTTCGAACATAAGGTGGCTCATAAGTGTACCTGGTACCAGAACACCTTAGGCCGGAGATCAATGATCGACTTTGTAATCGTATCATCTGATCTGCGGCCGTATGTCTTGGACACTCGGGTGAAGAGAGGAGCAGAGCTGTCAACTGATCACCACCTGGTGGTGAGTTGGATCAGATGGCGGGGGACTCGGCTAGAGAGACCTGGCAAGCCCAAACGTGTAGTGAGGGTGAACTGGGAACGTCTGGCAGAGGATCCTGTCCGGGAGGTCTTCAACTCCCACCTCCGGAAGAACTTCTCACAAATCCCGAGGGAGGCTGGGGACATGGAATCCGAGTGGACCTTGTTCAAAGCCTCTATTGTGGACGCGGCTGCTCGGGGCTGTGGCCGGAAGGTCATCGGTGCCTGTCGTGGCGGCAACCCTAGAACCCGGTGGTGGACACCGGGGGTGAGGGTAGCCGTCAAACTGAAGAAGGAGGCCTTTCGGGCCTGGCTGGCCCAGGGGTCTCCTGAAGCAGCTGACGGGTACCGGCGGGCCAAAAGGGCTGCAGCGACGATGGTCGCGGAGGCTAAAACTCGGGCATGGGAGGAGTTCGGGGAGGCCATGGAGAAGGACTTTCGGTTGGCCTCAAGGAAGTTCTGGCAAACCATCCGACGGCTCAGGAAGGGAAAGCAGGGTCTACCCCAGGCTGTTCTCAGCAGGGGGGGGGAACTGCTGACCCGGACTGGGGACATCGTCGGGCGGTGGAAAGAGCACTTTGAGGAACTCCTAAACCCGGCCAACATGTCCCCCGGAGAGGGGGCAGCGCCGGAAGACTTTGGGGTGGATTCACCCATATCCCTGGCAGAGGTCGCTAAGGTAGTCAAAAAGCTCCTTGGTGGCAAGGCGCCAGGGGTGGATGAGATCCGCCCTGAGATGCTGAAAGCGCTGGACATTGTTGGGCTGTCTTGGTTGACACGCCTTTTCAGTGTCGCATGGGGGTCGGGAACAGTGCCCATGGACTGGCAGACCGGGGTGGTGGTTCCCATCTTCAAGAAGGGGGACCGGAGAGTGTGCTCGAACTATCGTGGTATCACACTGCTCAGCCTCCCGGGAAAAGCTTATGCCAGGGTGCTGGAGAGGAGGCTCCGACCGCTTGTCGAACCTCAGATTCAGGACGAACAGTGCGGATTCCGTCCCGGTCGTGGAACAGTGGACCAGCTCTTTACCCTCGCAAGATTACTGGAGGGGTCCTGGGAGTTTGCCCAACCAGTTTACATGTGCTTTGTAGACCTGGAGAAGGCTTTCGACCGGGTCCCTCGGGGGGTTTTGTGGGGGGTGCTGCGGGAGTATGGGGTGCCGGACCCGTTGGCACGGGCCATCCGGTCTCTGTATGCCTGCAGTAGGAGCTGTGTTCGTCTCCTCGGTAGTAAGTCAGACACGTTCCCGGTGGGTGTTGGCCTCCGCCAGGGCTGCCCTTTATCACCGGTCCTGTTCGTGACCTTCATGGACAGGATATCTAGGCGCAGCCAGGGGGCGGAGAGGATCCGGTTCGGGAGTCTCGGGATCGCCTCTCTGCTGTTTGCGGATGATGTGGTCCTGTTTGCCTCCTCGGACCGTGACCTCCAGCATTCACTGGGGCGTTTTGCAGCCGAGTGCGAAGCGGCAGGGATGAGAGTTAGCACCTCCAAATCTGAGGCCATGGTGCTCTGCCGGAAACCGGCGGATTGCTCCCTCCAGGTGGGGGCAAACTGCCTACCCCAAGCGAAGGAGTTCAAGTATCTCGGGGTCTTGTTCACGAGTGAGGGTAAGGTGGAGCGGGAGATCGATAGGCGGATCGGTGCGGCTGCAGCAGTAAAACAGGCGCTGTACCGGTCCGTCTTAGTGAAGAGGGAGCTGAGCCGGAAGGCAAAGCTCTCCATTTACTGGTCGGTCTACGTTCCAACCCTCACCTATGGTCACGAACTCTGGGTCGTGACCGAAAGAACGAGATCTCGGATACAAGCGGCCGAAATGAGCTTCCTCCGTAGGGTGGCCGGGCTCAGCCTTAGAGATAGGGTAAGGAGCTCGGACATCAGGGGGGAGCTTGGAGTCGAGTCGCTGCTCCTTCGTGTCGAAAGGAGTCAGCTGAGGTGGTTCGGGCATCTAGTTAGGATGCCTCCTGGACGCCTCCCATTAGAGGTTTTCCGGGCACGTCCAACTGGTAGGAGGCCCCGGGGAAGACCGAGGACACGCTGGAGGGATTATATCTCCCGGCTGGCCTTGGAACGCCTCGGGATCCCCCAGAATGAGCTGGAAAGTGCTGCGGGTGAGAGGGAAGCCTGGGTCGGCCTGCTGAACCTGCTGCCACCGCGACCCGACCCCGGATAAGCGGGTGATAATGGATGGATGGATGGATGTTTCTGAAAATAACCTGTAAATAGATTTATTTACAATAATTCAGATATGTATGAGATAACATTTTCTGACTTTATAGATTGACTCCATTGTTTTTCCAAATCAAGCATTACTTTATGGTTGGACCACAAAACAGAGCGGGCTGGAATCTCTGAAAAAAAACAACTAATGGAAATAGTCAAAGTACAAAAATACAAAAATTAAAGTGTAGTGAAATGAAGAAAGTTATAAAAAAGTAATAGTATGTCGAAAAAAAGAATGAAAAAGTTATGAAAAAAAAATCCTGAAAAAAATGTAAGTGTAGTATGATGAAAAATATAATATTGTATGCTATAAAAAAGTCGAAAAAAATCATGAACAAGAAAAATGGTACGTCAAAAAACGCATTTAAAGAAATAATAGCATGGTATGTCGAAAGGAATCATGACAAAGTTATGAAAATAATTAAAGTGTAGTATGTTGAAAAGTCATGAAAAAGACATGGAAATAATTTAAGTGTAGTGTGATGAAAAAAAGTCATAAGAAAGTCATGGAAACAAGTATTGTATGTTAAAAAAAACCCCATAAATGATGAAAGTCATAATATATAGTATGTTGAAAAAAACCTTCTTGGAATAAGGATGACTTACTAGTATTTTAACTAGTAGAAATATAAAAAGCTGAAATCTACCGATGTAACAAAATGAAGCAGAAGAACAAGATGTCAACAACCGTCCCACACGAGTTCAATCTGCTCGACTGTTACTCCGTTTACCAGATGCTGGTCATCCTGGTGTTGAAGGAGTGCGGCTCCCCCTTGTGGTCGACCTTTAACACAGCAGGAACAAGCATGCGCAACTTCACTTCCTTTCTGGTAAAGGGCCTTCACGGGGTCCGCCAGTGGGGGGGGGGCCAAGGCCTCATCAACCGTGTTCTCGAGGTCACTAACCAGCACGGTGCGCCACTTCTCCCAAGTCCCCGCCGGGTAGAGACGTCGCCCCCCCCCGGAGCGTTAGCAGCCATCTTGACTTTAGCTGTAGCCGCCGTCGTCGTCGTCCCTCCCCGGGTGATGTGGCGGCTCGTTCGTCTTTCTGTGGCTCATTTGTCCCTCAGACGTGAATATGAAGCCGTGCAGGTGTAACATAGTTGAAAAGGTTCAAGTTAAATCCTGCTAAATGGGGAAACTATGCCACCTGTTGTTGTGAATATGTACTTGCGCTGAATAACAGACGCAAAGGACCCTGGGTAATCCTCAGAGCAACGGAGGATTCACACATAGGTAACTTGCCTATGAATGTCTGTGGACAATATAGTGTTAGCTAATTGGAATGGTACATAAAAGTTGAGCTGGCTTTATTTGTCTGTATAGTAATTGTCTTGTATTATATTCACCATGTTTTCATTAAGTTAACTATTTGTTTTGTACGTGTTTTATTGTCACTAAAGAATGTCTCCAGTACAGCTAGCTAACACTAACGTGATGCCGTCTTTCTAGACTGAGCATGCGCTGTTGTCCACACGACATGACGGAACTGTGTGGTCCTTTGTGATGAATGCAGAATGCAGGAGATGCTGAATAAACTGCGGTTACCACAAGTCGGCCCAGCTCCATGAGATTCATTTGACCGGGAGACATTTTATAGAGGTTACACAGGCAGAAGTATCCATGTGTCTTTTTTTTTTTTTTAAGATTTCATAATTTAAAAGTGGCGAAGCACGTGAGCCTCCCGTAGACACGTCTATCCCCCTCGCATGCTAACCGGAAGTCAAGAAAGACTTCTTTCACTGGTAGTTTTTTTGTCCTGAGAACAAACCTCTTGTTGCACCTAAAGTGATGCTTTGGTGATGCTAAAGAAATGACAACTATCTTCACATATATGTATTTATATAAATGTAAATACATATGACATCCAACAACTACAAAAATAACATAGTTAAATAAATAAAAAGATATCCAAATTCAGACCACTGTGAAAAGTAGATTTATTTTATTTGTGAGATTACATATTAGATATCCCAAACCTTATTTAATATGCCTGTTAAGATGATTAGTTCTGTTTATTTATTTATATTTATTGGAAAGCTGTGAAGTGAATTTCATCTGCAGACACATTTCAGACACATTTCAACTTTTAAATGTTGACACAATCTTCAACTATTACTGTATGATTCAGCTTGTTGATCCTACTGCTGCTACTTCTTGGAACCACTGATACTTCTACTACAACCACGACTAAAACTTCAGCTGCTGAAAACTACTCTTGTTAGTATACGACATAAGTAGAGGGATCTCTTCTGCCTCCATTTCATCGCTATTTATCAACATCAGGTCTGTAAACTATTATAAACTAGTTCCACCTGTTGTTGTGACTTCCTGAACACTGACTTCCGGTGTGTTCCTTGAACGCAGCTGAAAACTGTCCGACTGGATCGCAGTGTTGTGGCCACGCCCCCTGCAGCTTAAGGCGCAGCTCTAACGAACGAGCCTAATATCACAGTATAATATTTATTATTACCAAACAGCGTCAATGTTGTCAGTGAAATAAGTATTGTTTGTGTTTATGATGAGGTGATCTGTATCCACACTGGTCATAAAAGAGACTTCTTACTGATTTATTATTATTTATTATCGTCCGTGAAAACTAGAAGAGACAAAACAGCTTCACGCACAAACAAGGAAACACGTATTGTGTCCATAAATATATAAGTACAAGATAACTTAATACGTTAATTTAATGGAGGTTACCGTGTAGACAGTAGAATAACAGACGGGAGCATAACAGTCCGACATTTTTATTTTTTTAAGCTCCGCTGACACTTCCGGGAGTCACGTGACAACAACAAAAGCTTGTTTGTCATTCTGAGTAAAACAAAGGCAAAACAATTAAGAGTTTAACACAAAGTACCCGAGATAACAGTAAACTAAATGCATTAAACTAATAATAATAAACAAAAGTATTTAATAATCATATAAATCGCGTAGGTCAACTTCCGTAGTTTTCTTTTTTACCCGGCATGCTGCGGGGCCGGGAGCTGCGCATGCGTTCTGCCTGGCAAAGGCAGAACGCGTGACGTCAGAGCGTTTACGTGACGTCACTCCTGTGCCTTTGATTTTTCAAACTGCCTGAATTCTGTATATAGGCAACCAGCAGTGAAAACTTGAGAATTCTTTTTTAGCTTTATGATGGAGAAATTTTCTGAGATGGCAGACTTCGTGAGTGCACTTTGTTGTACTGCATTTCCTGAAATTATAGAAAATAACACCATGCCCTCTGCGGAAGAGCCACCAACAGTTCATCATGAGATAAATTACACATATGAACGGTTGACTCAGCACTTAATAGATCTCAAGGGTAAAGTGCCAGAGTTTCAGTATGAGCTGAAGCATTGTGAAATCTACAAAAGTGTTGAGTTGTATAATCAATGTGTTTATAGACCAAGTGGCTATAAAAAGAGAAAGGCGAGTAGAACTCCAGTTTACTTGGACAAACTGAATTGTGAACTGGAGGTCTTAAGACAACGTCCCAATGTCCTTGAAATCGAGATGTATGCAGATTTGATAAGTAAATGTGTTACTTTCGGGGACATGATGATGGATCGGCTGGAAGAGATGTTGCAGTTAACTGACCTAGAGATCAAGAAAAGGACCCCTGTGATGATCACTAGACCTCTGAAAAACAAAGATCTGTTCTCAGAACCCATGTCATGGGAGATAGAAAAAATTAACATTGTACTGGACAGAATTCTGAACATGTTGATTGGTAACATCCAGAAAACGACAGGTGATGAGTGTCACCTGATAAAACAAGAAATCTCTCATGAGCTGGACACTCTTGCAAAGACATTTCTTTGGCTGGTGCTTCAAGACCAGAAGAGCTATGAGAGGGTATTTCCAACTGGAAAGGAAATAAAAGTTGGCAATGATGTTAAACTGATGTCATACATTGATCAACATCCGGACCAGTATAAATATTGTACAAACATTGTTAGATGTACAATTACTGAGGAAGTGAAGGATTACCTCTCCAGTCACCTCAAACATGGGATGGGGCCCGAGATGATCCCAGAAAACATTACACAGATGTACGCTAAGCCACTGAACAATATATTTACTTGCCTGAAAGAGATGAATGTAAAGATCGAGACACGCAAAGTGGGTCTTCTTTCACCGGCTCAGGTGCCGGTGGACAGCTTCAAGAAGGTTGTTGCTTCAGCAATTCCTGGCGCAGTGTTTGATGAAATAGAACCTGAGCCTTGTTCATCAACTCAGGTGCCGGTGGACAGCTTCAAGAAGGTTGTAGCTTCAGTAATTCCTGGCATAGTGTTTGATGAAATAGAACCTGAGCCTTGTTCATCAACTCAGGTGCCGGTGGACAGCTCCGGGAACGCCGACGAAAAGAAGAAAGCGTTAATTTTGGAATTCGTGGATGTGCTGATGGGTCGGATACTAAAGAAAGTGGATTTGAACATTTTAAACTATAGGACCATCAAGGTAGATCTGTTTCAACTAACATGGACTATAGTCCATGCTGTTGATTTTGATCCCACACAAAAAGCGTTTGAAAAACTTGACGGGGCCATTTTCAAGATGCTTAATGACAAGTTGGGCGAGACCGGATTGGATCTGTTGTCCATTAATTCATGGGAATCAGCAAGTGAGAACTGCATTGCGTCCTCTGAACCCATGATCACACCACCCAGAAAGCGCAACGCCATCTGCCGGTTCTTCTCATCCGTGGGCAGAGGCATCTCCAACATCTGCAGGTATGGAAACATTAAGGGCTCAAGAAGAGAGAGAATAGACGTTGAGTCTCTTTCACCAGCGAACGTCGCAGCTTCCGCAATTCCTGGCAACGTGTTTGACATGGCCATTTTCAAGGAGCTTCAAATGAAGCTGAGCAATGTCGAATTTGAAAAGTTGTACATTGTACAAAGTTTCAAGAACTGTGTAGCTTCAGCAATTCCTCAAGCAGTGTTTGACAAAATAGACCCTGAGCCTTGTTCATCAACTCAGGTGCCGGTGGACAGCTTCAAGAAGGTTGTAGCTTCAGTAATTCCTGGCGCAGTGTTTGATGAAATAGACCCTGAGCCTTGTTCATCAACTCAGGTGCCGGTGGACAGCTTCAAGAAGGTTGTAGCTTCAGTAATTCCTGGCGCAGTGTTTGATGAAATAGAACCTGAGCCTTGTTCATCAACTCAGGTGCCGGTGGACAGCTTCAAGAAGGTTGTAGCTTCAGTAATTCCTGGCGCAGTGTTTGATGAAATAGAACCTGAGCCTTGTTCATCAACTCAGGTGCCGGTGGACAGCTCCGGGAACGCCGACGAAAAGAAGAAAGCGTTAATTTTGGAATTCGTGGATGTGCTGATGGGTCGGATACTAAAGAAAGTGGATTTGAACATTTTAAACTATAGGACCATCAAGGTAGATCTGTTTCAACTAACATGGACCATAGTCCATGCTGTTGATTTTGATCCCACACAAAAAGCGTTTGAAAAACTTGACGGGGCCATTTTCAAGATGCTTAATGACAAGTTGGGCGAGACCGGATTGGATCTGTTGTCCATTAATTCATGGGAATCAGCAACTGAGAACTGCATTGCGTCCTCTGAACCCATGATCACACCACCCAGAAAGCGCAACGCCATCTGCCGGTTCTTCTCATCCGTGGGCAGAGGCATCTCCAACATCTGCAGGTATGGAAACATTAAGGGCTCAAGAAGAGAGAGAATAGACGTTGAGTCTCTTTCACCAGCGAACGTCGCAGCTTCCGCAATTCCTGGCAACGTGTTTGACATGGCCATTTTCAAGGAGCTTCAAATGAAGCTGAGCAATGTCGAATTTGAAAAGTTGTACATTGTACAAAGTTTCAAGAACTGTATAGCTTCAGCAATTCCTCAAGCAGTGTTTGACAAAATAGACCCTGAGCCTTGTTCATCAACTCAGACGCCGGTCAATCCCTTAATGAACATCAAAGTTCCGCTAATTCCTTACGCAGCGCGGAACAAAATAGACCCTGAGCCTTGTTCATCAACTCAGACGCCGGTCAATCGCTTAATGAACATCAAAGTTCCGCTAATTCCTTACGCAGCGCGGAACAAAATAGACCCTGAGCCTTGTTCATCAACTCAGACGCCGGTCAATCCCTTAATGAACGTCAAAGTTCCACTAATTCCTTACGCAGCGCGGAACAAAATAGACCCTGAGCCTTCTGCAGACTCACTGCTGTTGCCCATTCAATTCACAGAACCAGAAATTGAGACTTGCATCAGCCGGTTCTTCGCATACATGTGCTCACCAAGTTGCTATTAATGTGTTTGATGTCTTTATATACACCCTATCTATGCTGATTCCGTATGTCTGAATTAAGTAGGTGAAGGTAAAGTAGGGTTTTGTCCGGCTGCTCCGGTTTTTCCCACATTCAGTCAAATTCTTTGATTTGGTATTCAAGGCAATACATAGAAGTAAAGTAGGGTTTTCTCCGGGTGCTCCGGTTTTTCACTCATTTAGTCAAAATCTTTGATTTGGTATTCAAGGCAATACATAGAAGTAAAGTAGGGTTTTCTCCGGGTGCTCCGGTTTTTCCCTCATTTAGTCAAATTCTTTGATTTGGTATTCAAGGCAATACATAGAAGTAAAGTAGGGTTTCTCCGGGTGCTCCGGTTTTTCCCTCATTTAGTCAAATTCTTTGATTTGGTATTCAAGGCAATACATAGAAGTAAAGTAGGGTTTCTCCGGGTGCTCCGGTTTTTCCCTCATTTAGTCAAATTCTTTGATTTGGTATTCAAGGCAATACATAGAAGTAAAGTAGGATTTTCTCCGGGTGCTCCGGTTTTTCCCTCATTTAGTCAAATTCTTTGATTTGGTATTCAAGGCCATACATAGAAGTAAAGTAGGGTTTTTCAGTTTATTATTGTATAGCCCAAGGGTGGGCAAACTACCCGTTGGGCGTTTTGATCCGGCCCGCCGAGTATTATGAATTATAAATTATAGTAAAGACCGCTGTAACGCTTTGTACCCTCGGGGCTGCGCGTGCGCGCTCCTGCAGCAGAACACGGCAGGTTAAAGAGCGCCGTCACGCTTTCTGCTGCAGGAGAGCGCGCACAAACGAAAGAGCTGAGCAATAAATGAGCATTAAGAAACATCGATGCTGGTCTGTTGCCGTCATCGTGCTTCAGGAAACTCAAGTCGGGAACGGAGAAGCGTCACCGCGCTGCGTGCCGTGCTTTCTGCTGGCGGGTCAGGCTGCAAGTCCAGCCTGCTGCTCACTGCTCACGTCCACCCCACCCCCACCCCCCCTCCACCACCCCACCCCACACAGGCACGCTCACCGTAATGTACCGCATACCGCTGGAAAGAGATTACCGTAACATAGCGCATACCGCTGGAAAGAGATTACCATAACGTACCGCATACCGCTGGAAAGAGATTACCGTAACATAGCGCATACCGCTGGAAAGAGATTACCGTAACGTACCGCATACCGCTGGAAAGAGATTACCGTAACGTATCGCATACCCCTGGAAAGAGATTACCGTAACGTATCGCATACCCCTGGAAAGAGATTACCGTAACGTACCGCATACCGCTGGAAAGAGATTACCGTAACGTACCGCATGCCGCTGGAAAGAGATTACCGTAACGTACCGCCTACCGCTGGAAAGAGATTACCGTAACGTACCGCATGCCGCTGGAAAGAGATTACCGTAACGTACCGCCTACCGCTGGAAAGTTATGTTTCTTAGTGTTCGCAATCCTTTTGGAATTACGTTGCCGGAGCCGGGGTTCGTTTAGAGTTGTAAAATTAACAGCTGCATCCAGGGTATTTTTCCTCAAACCCACGGGACTGCACCGCCCCGGACAAACAACACTGTTCCACTGAAACGGTTTCTTTACTTTTTAGTTATTGGCTTTTACTTGTAATTCATATTGGTTTACACAAACACTCTCCATCAGGGGCGTCGTTAGGCCTATTTTAGGGGGGCTGCAGAATGTGTCTGTCGGTAGTTGTTAACGAGTGTTACCTGCTTACATTCAGGTTTACCTGTAAGTCCAGGTAGTTACAGAATGTGTCTGTCTGTAGTTAACGAGTGTTACCTGCTTACATTCAGGTTTACCTGTAAGTTCAGGTAGTTACAGAATGTGTCTGTCTGTAGTTGTTAATGAGTGTTACCTGCTTACATTCAGGTGTACCTGTAAGTTCAGGTAGTTACAGAATGTGTCTGTCTGTAGTTAACGAGTGTTACCTGCTTACATTCAGGTGTACCTGTAAGTTCAGGTAGTTACAGAATGTGTCTGTCTGTAGTTAACAAGGGTTACCTGCTAACATTCAGGTTTACCTGTAAATTCAGGTAGTTACAGAATGTGTCTGTCTGTAGTTGTTAATGAGTGTTACCTGCTTACATTCAGGTTTACCTGTAAGTCCAGGTAGTTACAGAATGTGTCTGTAGTAGTTAATGAGTGTTACCTGCTTACATTCAGGTTAACCTGTAAGTCCAGGTAGTTACAGAATGTGTCTGTAGTTAACGAGTGTTACCTGCTTACATTCAGGTTTACCTGTAAGTTCAGGTAGTTACATAATGTGTCTGTAGTTAACGAGTGTTACGTGCTTACATTCAGGTTTACCTGTAAGTCCAGGTAGTTACAGAATGTGTCTGTAGTTAATGAGTGTTACCTGCTTACATTCAGGTTTACCTGTAAGTTCAGGTAGTTACAGATTGTGTCTGTCTGTAGTTAATGAGTGTTACCTGCTTACATTCAGGTTTACCTGTAAGTTCAGGTAGTTACATAATGTGTCTGTCTGTAGTTAACGAGTGTTACCTGCTTACATTCAGGTTTACCTGTAAGTTCAGGTAGTTACATAATGTGTCTGTCTGTAGTTAACGAGTGTTACCTGCTTACATTCAGGTTTACCTGTAAGTTCAGGTAGTTACATAATGTGTCTGTCTGTAGTTAACGAGGGTTACCTGCTAACATTCAGGTTTACCTATAAATTCAGGTAGTTACAGAATGTGTCTGTCTGTAGTTATTAATGAGTGTTACCTGCTTACATTCAGGTTTACCTGTAAGTCCAGGTAGTTACAGAATGTGTCTGTCTGTAGTTATTAATGAGTGTTACCTGCTTACATTCAGGTTTACCTGTAAGTCCAGGTACTTACAGAATGTGTCTGTCTGTAGTTGTTAATGAGTGTTACCTGCTTACATTCAGGTGTACCTGTAAGTTCAGGTAGTTACAGAATGTGTCTGTCTGTAGTTAACAAGGGTTACCTGCTAACATTCAGGTTTACCTGTAAATTCAGGTAGTTACAGAATGTGTCTGTCTGTAGTTATTAATGAGTGTTACCTGCTTACATTCAGGTTTACCTGTAAGTCCAGGTAGTTACAGAATGTGTCTGTAGTAGTTAATGAGTGTTACCTGCTTACATTCAGGTTTACCTATAAGTCCAGGTAGTTACAGAATGTGTCTGTAGTTAACGAGTGTTACCTGCTTACATTCAGGTTTACCTGTAAGTTCAGGTAGTTACAGAATGTGTCTGTCTGTAGTTAATGAGTGTTACCTGCTTACATTCAGATTTACCTGTAAGTCCAGGTACTTACAGAATGTGTCTGTCTGTAGTTGTTAATGAGTGTTACCTGCTTACATTCAGGTGTACCTGTAAGTTCAGGTAGTTACAGAATGTGTCTGTCTGTAGTTAACGAGTGTTACCTGCTTACATTCAGGTTTACCTGTAAGTCCAGGTAGTTACAGAATGTGTCTGTCTGTAGTTGTTAACAAGTGTTACCTGCTTACATTCAGGTTTATTTGTAAGTTCAGGTAGTTACAGAATGTGTCTGTCTGTAGTTAACGAGTGTTACCTGCTTACATTCAGGTTTACCTGTAAGTCCAGATAGTTACAGAATGTGTCTGTCTGTAGTTGTTAACGAGTGTTACCTGGTTACATTCAGGTTTACCTGTAAGTCCAGGTAGTTACAGAATGTGTCTGTCTGTAGTTATTAATGAGTGTTACCTGCTTACATTCAGGTTTACCTGTAAGTTCAGGTAGTTACAGAATGTGTCTGTAGTTAACAAGTGTTACCTGCTTACATTCAGGTTTACCTGTAAGTTCAGGTAGTTACAGAATGTGTCTGTCTGTAGTTAATGAGTGGTACCTGCTTACATTCAGATTTACCTGTAAGTTCAGGTACTTACAGAATGTGTCTGTCTGTAGTTGTTAATGAGTGTTACCTGCTTACATTCAGGTGTACCTGTAAGTTCAGGTAGTTACAGAATGTGTCTGTATGTAGTTAACGAGTGTTACCTGCTTACATTCAGGTTTACCTGTAAGTTCAGGTAGTTACAGAATGTGTCTGTCTGTAGTTAACGAGTGTTACCTGCTTACATTCAGGTTTCCCTGTAAGTCCAGATAGTTACAGAATGTGTCTGTCTGTAGTTGTTAACGAGTGTTACCTGGTTACATTCAGGTTTACCTGTAAGTCCAGGTAGTTACAGAATGTGTCTGTGTGTAGTTATTAATTAGTGTTACCTGCTTACATTCAGGTTTACCTGTAAGTTCAGGTAGTTACAGAATGTGTCTGTCTGTAGTTGTTAACAAGTGTTACCTGTTTACATTCAGGTTTACCTGTAAGTCCAGGTAGTTACAGAATGTGTCTGTCTGTAGTTAACGAGTGTTACCTGCTTACATTCAGGTTTACCTGTAAGTTCAGGTAGTTACAGAATGTGTCTGTAGTTAACGAGTGTTACCTGCTTACATTCAGGTTTACCTGTAAGTTCAGGTAGTTACAGAATGTGTCTGTCTGTAGTTAACGAGTGTTACCTGCTTACATTCAGATTTACCTGTAAGTCCAGGTACTTACAGAATGTGTCTGTCTGTAGTTGTTAATGAGTGTTACCTGCTTACATTCAGGTGTACCTGTAAATTCAGGTAGTTACAGAATGTGTCTGTCTGTAGTTAACAAGTGTTACCTGCTTACATTCAGGTTTACCTGTAAGTTCAGGTAGTTACAGAATGTGTCTGTCTGTAGTTAACGAGTGTTACCTGCTTACATTCAGGTTTACCTGTAAGTTCAGGTAGTTACAGAATGTGTCTGTCTGTAGTTAATGAGTGTTACCTTCTTACATTCAGATTTACCTGTAAGTCCAGGTACTTACAGAATGTGTCTGTCTGTAGTTGTTAATGAGTGTTACCTGCTTACATTCAGATTTACCTGTAAGTCCAGGTACTTACAGAATGTGTCTGTCTGTAGTTGTTAATGAGTGTTACCTGCTTACATTCAGGTGTACCTGTAAGTTCATGTAGTTACAGAATGTGTCTGTCTGTAGTTAACGAGGGTTACCTGCTAACATTTAGGTTTACCTGTAAATTCAGGTAGTTACAGAATGTGTCTGTCTATAGTTAACGAGTGTTACCTGCTTACATTCAGGTTTACCTGTAAGTCCAGGTAGTTACAGAATGTGTCTGTCTGTAGTTATTAATGAGTTTTACCTGCTTACATTCAGGTTTACCTGTAAGTCCAGGTAGTTACAGAATGTGTCTGTCTGTAGTTATTAATGAGTTTTACCTGCTTACATTCAGGTTTACCTGTAAGTTCAGGTAGTTACAGAATGTGTCTGTCTGTAGTTGTTAACAAGTGTTACCTGCTTACATTCAGGTTTACCTGTAAGTTCAGGTAGTTACAGAATGTGTCTGTCTGTAGTTAACGAGTGTTACCTGCTTACATTCAGGTTTACCTGTAAGTTCAGGTAGTTACAGAATGTGTCTGTCTGTAGTTAACAAGTGTTACCTGCTTACATTCAGGTTTACCTGTAAGTCCAGGTAGTTACAGAATGTGTCTGTCTGTAGTTTTTAACGAGTGTTACTTACTTACATTCAGGTTTACCTGTAAGTCCAGGTAGTTACAGAATGTGTCTGTCTGTAGTTAACAAGTGTTACCTGCTTACATTCAGGTTTACCTGTAAGTCCAGGTAGTTACAGAATGTGTCTGTCTGTAGTTATTAATGACTGTTACCTGCTTACATTCAGGTTTACCTGTAAGTTCAGGTAGTTACAGAATGTGTCTGTCTGTAGTTAACAAGGGTTACCTGCTTACATTCAGGTTTACCTGTAAGTCCAGGTAGTTACAGAATGTGTCTGTCTGTAGTTATTAACGAGTGTTACTTACTTACATTCAGGTTTACCTGTAAGTTCAGGTAGTTACAGAATGTGTCTGTCTGTAGTTTTTAACGAGTGTTACTTACTTACATTCAGGTTTACCTGTAAGTCCAGGTAGTTACAGAATGTGTCTGTCTGTAGTTATTAACGAGTGTTACCTGCTTACATTCAGATTTACTTGAGCAAATGAAAGGGAAGTTAGAAACTGTCTCCATTGAGTGAGTGTGAACAAGTGAATTCGAAATACAATAAATAACTATCGCCATCTCTCTATTCTTTGCATTAATATAGATTATTATAATGTCCCAAACTTGACATAACAAGGGGATTCAAATATGAATGCGATGTATTTAATTCGGTGTATTTGCCGGCAGCTAGCGGGGACGATGCAGATTGCAGCCGGTTAAAGTTAAATCTGTGCCATGCGAGTAGGAGAACTGCGAAAACGTCATTTAAAAACCCAAAACACAACAATTCTTATGTTCAGGTGATGATACCAGAGAAGCTTAGAATGAGCCCTCTAACAGCTTTGTCGTATTTAGGAGTTATGGTAGCAGTGGTGCTCAACCCTGTGTCTGCGGGTTGGACACAGCATCCTCCTCACAGAACATGCAACTTATCAGTTGCACAAACGGAAAAGTTAAAGAAAGTAGACAGCAGATTAATGCACGAAGAAATTGTATTTCTCTTTTGTAGGTTTAAGTCTTAAAACCGGGTGGATGATGGCACCGGGCACAGTTCAGGAGTGTTCGTCCGAGTTTGCGTCCTCGTTTAAAAACGTCCGGGCGTCCCGGGGGACGACGTAGTCGGCCATGTTGGGGAGCCCGGACACCACGCAGCAGCTCAGGGCACGGCGGGAAATATCCATGTCACGAGCCTCCGTCCACTCATCAGGCGTCGCGTCGTAGCACTCGACGCTGTCGAAGGTGGTGAAGCCGTTGAAGCCCCCGACAACAAAGAGACGATCTTCGAGCACTTCGATGCCGAAGTGGGCGCGGGGAGTCAACATGGGCGACACTTCGTGCCAGCTGTTGTTCTCGGGGTCGTATGCCTCTGCGCTGCACAGACGGTGGGTGCCATCGAAGCCGCCGACCTTTTGGGAGTGAAATATATAGTAAACAAAAAAGAACACTCGTACTCAACTCTTTCTGATTCATCTGTTGCCTGTTGACTAAATCGCGTCACACAAGTTGGCGTGTCACCGTTTCATGTGTACTTACTGCATAGACACGACCTGCATATGCAACGATGCCAAATCCGCTGCGCCGGCTGTTCATGAGACCGATCATTGTCCACTGGTTGGCCTCCGGGTTGTAACATTCAGCCGTTTTCAAGCACTCGCTCCCATTGAACCCCCCACAAATGTAAACCTGGGGAGAATAGGAGGGGTTTTAAGTAAAGAATCACTTCTCCTGGCTTCAACTGGTTATAAATTATACAGAGATATTTCTACTCTATCGCAGGATGATTCCCATCACTGAGGAATCTCCCTAATCGTCCAACTATTGGTATTGGTCTCTAACATCTAATACGTTGCATTATCTTACCAAAGTTTCTTTAAATCATTATCATTACTTGTCATATCATACCTTGTTGTGCAGCGTAGTGCTGCTGGCGTCGCTCCGGACCTCTTGCATCGGCGCGATGAGACTCCACTGGTTGGCCTCGGGCCTGTAGCGCTCGGCGGTGCTGAGCCGCGTGTGCCCATCAAAGCCTCCCAAGGCATAGATGCATTCGCCCAGCACGGTGACGCTCACGTAGCAGCGGCGGTGGCACATGGAGGCCGCCTCGTGCCAGATGCGCGTGCTCAGGTCGAACTTGCGCACGCTGTTGAAATACTCCACCCGGTCGAAGCCGCCGATGCAGTAGAGGCTCCCGTTGAGGACGACGGTGCCGTGGTAGGCGCGGGGCCGCTCGCAATTGTTTGTCACGTTGATCCAGTAGTCGGCGCGGATGTCGTACGCCTCGATGCCGTTGGTTGGATTGTTGCTGCTCCAGCCGCCGATGGCCAACAGGATGGCGTTCGGCAGGCGAGGGCGGGCGAGAGGGTTGCTGAGATGAGCAACAGAGGGCCTGCTTGTCCTGATGTAAGTTATGGCTTCAAGGGCATCCCGGACCATTGTCAGGCACTGAGTGTTGGTATTCACCAGCTCATTGGACAAAACCTTGAGCTGCATGTAGGCCATAGTCGTCAAGGCCAGTCGCACCTACACAGAGAGAAACGGGACAGGAGCGTTGAATTGAACTTGATGGACTGGTGACATTCTATATATATTTTAGTCGGGGAAATGTTTAATAGCGGACCGTGGATGAATGCTTTCAAAGAAAAAACTCTGAGGAATAAGCTACATCTGGCTTGGATACACATACAGTATTAGATAGCAGGATTAACGTACTGTTGGTTTTGGACCAGCCTCCTTTCAGAATGCTATCATATAGCGTTTTAACATTTGAAAGGGCAGCAACAAGGTTTTTTTTGACTAAGACCAAGTTTGTAAAACACTTGAAAGCATCCTAAAACTGACTTGGTCTTGGGACTTTAATTTAACTAAGGTTGTTGAATTGACACCACAGGCCAAATGCCGAAGGTGTAAGTCTAAACAAAGTGACAGAAGGTTATCATACCTTAGACAAGAGCACGGCCACGTGTGCTTTCCGTTCTTCGGGTACGTGGTCGATCCAGCGAAGGACGGCCTCGAAGGCGACGCTCTCATTTCTCACGTAGAGGTCGTCTCTGTCGAGGATGTCGACGAGTTGCTCCAGGGGCAGCTGCAGGAACTCTTCGTGGTGAGCGACCTCCTCGAAGTGATCGACCATGTAGCGGTAGGCCCCGTGCTTCAGTTCGGCGGAGAAGACGACGTCGGTCAACCGAAAGATGCCGATGCAGTTCTCCGCGTGGAGCCGCTCCCCGAGGAAGTCGCAGCAGGTCCGCACGACGTCCATCACGCTGAGCTGATCAGCCGCCAGCAGCAGCTCCTGCACGTTATCTGCCGTCACCGAAACGGAGCCGGTGTACGCAAACTCGATGATGAGCCGCATCATGTCGGGAGACATTCCCGGTATGACGGACACCTTTTTGTCTGGACCCGACCAGCGTTGGAAGAGAGCACTGTGGGGTTAAGGGGAGACAAAAAAGCAAAGGGTTGGAAACGGACTTCAGATTTTTCTTCTCACATTGATAACAATGAGGTTTTCTAGTAAGCATGAATAGAATCGACACACAACCCTGTTATGCATTACAGGGCAATTATACAATGCGTTCACCACCGGACATCATTCAGAGTGTAACCCGCAGTAACGATGTCACAAATATTTGATATTACATTTGTATTTCATTTGTATTTTGTTTTGTGATCTCAATTAATCTCAGTGTTTTGCAGCTTCCATTTGTGCGTTGAATCGACCGTCGCAATTTGCCTTAAAGTAATCTGCTCACTTTTCTGAACACACAAAATACTCAATGCTACTACACTTTAATGATCTACTTAAAAGCACATTACTATGGAACTGACAGACCACTGTAGAATTCAAATAATAATAATATAATAACAATAATAAATAACTGCACTCTGCAAGCAATGTAGAGCACAACACTTCATGGAAGTTGATATTTAGCTGTAATGATCTGAATTGAATCAGCGAGGACCTTCATTTACCCATCAACCTGATATTTTTCATCTTCTCTATGTCAAACTCGTTTTCTTTCACAAATGCTCCATGAACTCATTACGTATTGTGATTAGTCTCTCAGACTTAAGATCATTACCCCTTCTTTTTTTTTTTTCTGCCAATTTGAAGGACATACATTCGCACGCTTCAGATAGTCAACTCACAGGAAGTAGGGGCTGCATTTACACAGGATGACCCTGTGGATTTCAAATTCCACATCCTCCACTTTGATGACCGCGTCGCAGAATTGTCCCTCCAGCCGGAGATCGTTGAACACAGCGTGGTCGCTCATCTTGATTTCGTTGAGCACGAGACTTTCGTGGTGGTTGACTGGTCTCTCGAGTCCAAACAGGTGTTTTGAGTCCAGGAGAGAATGTGAGCACACTTCATGGAAGGTGCAAGAATTCTAGAATTCTCATTCTTGAATGGATTCTTATTACACCACTGATCAACTGACATCATCCAATTCAACCTGTAGACAGGTTAATGCATTAAGTTATGCATTATTTAGTTTGTTTTGTGCATGACAGATCCTCATCCCACATTGCAGAGCTGGTGAACAAGCCAACATGCCAGGATGACACCGAGCTGTGTGTTATGAACCCAGACACCAGGGCGTTAGATGTTCCGATGTTTATGGGATGTCCACAACAAGTATAAAGCAGAACTAGTGGTTATTTTTTCCGTGGTGGATGGCAGAAATGATAACGGTTAAAGCCACAGAGATAAGCCACGCCCCCTCTTAGGCACGAATGAAGCGAATTCAAATCAGTTTATTTTATATAGCCCAATATCACACATTACAAACTCCCCTCAGAGGGCTTTACAATCTGTACACATACGACATCCCTGACCTTTGACCTCACATCGGATCAGGAAAAACTCCCCAAAAATAACCTTTGACAGGGAAAAAAGGGAAGAAACCTTCAGGAGAGCAACAGAGGAGGATCCCTCTCCCCGGATGGACAGAATGAACAGTTACAGAGTTACATAAACACATTACATGAAAATGACAATGTATGAATGGCCAACGCGGGAGGCCGGTTCACCAGCATCAGACACCTCCAGGTCCAATGGACCCTATGAGACGTGAAGTCACAACGACTCCGGGGAGGAAGCAGAGTTAATAAGGTGCAATGGAGAGATGTAAATTCATCCATAAGGAGAGAGAGAAGAGGAGAGAGGTGCTCAGGTTTACATTCAGGTTTACTTGAGGCACATGAAAGGGAAGTTATAAACCCAGTGAGCAAGAGTGAACAATAAATAACAATCGACCTCTCTGTCTGTCTCTGTCCTCACCTGTCTGTCTCTGTCCTCACCTGTCTGACTGTATGTCCTCACCTGTCTGTCTGTCTCTGTCCTCACCTGTCTGTCTCTGTCCTCACCTGTCTGACTGTATGTCCTCACCTGTCTGTCTCTGTCCTCACCTGTCTGACTGTATGTCCTCACCTGTCTGTCTCTGTCCTCACCTGTCTGACTGTATGTCCTCACCTGTCTGTCTCTGTCCTCACCTGTCTGTCTGTCTCTGTCCACCTGTCTGACTGTATGTCCTCACCTATCTGTCTCTGACCACCTGTCTGACTGTATGTCCTCACCTGTCTGACTGTACGTCCTCACCTGTCTGTCTCTGTCCTTACCTGTCTGACTGTACGTCCTCACCTGTCTGTCTATGTCCTTACCTGTCTCACTGTATGTCCTCACCTGTCTGTCTCTGTCCTCACCTGTCTGACTGTATGTCCTCACCTGTCTGTCTCACTCTTCACCTGTCTGTCTATGTCCTTACCTGTCTGACTGTATGTCCTCACCTGTCTGTCTCACTCTTCACCTGTCTGTATCTGTCCTCACCTGTCTGACTGTACGTCCTCACCTGTCTGTCTATGTCCTTACCTGTCTGACTGTATGTCCTCACCTGTCTGTCTCACTCTTCACCTGTCTGTCTCTGTCCTCACCTGTCTGACTGTATGTCCTCACCTGTCTGTCTCACTCTTCACCTGTCTGTCTATGTCCTTACCTGTCTGACTGTATGTCCTCACCTGTCTGTCTCACTCTTCACCTGTCTGTATCTGTCCTCACCTGTCTGACTGTACGCCCTCACCTGTCTGTCTCTGTCCTCACCTGTCTGTCTCACTCTTCACCTGTCTGTCTCTGTCCTCACCTGTCTGACTGTATGTCCTCACCTGTCTGTCTCACTCTTCACCTGTCTGTATCTGTCCTCACCTGTCTGACTGTACGTCCTCACCTGTCTGTCTCTGTCCTCACCTGTCTGACTGTATGTCCTCACCTGTCTGTCTCACTCTTCACCTGTCTGTCTCTGTCCTTACCTGTCTGACTGTATGTCCTCACCTGTCTGTCTCACTCTTCACCTGTCTGTATCTGTCCTCACCTGACTCTACAGGTGAATAGAGTAGCATATTAACTAATGGATATCAACATGAAACTTCACCAGTTCATCACTGACATTAAGATGATTCTTATTTGTATTAATAAGTTTTCTGAAATGTTATATTTAAATATGCAAATGAGACATTTTTTTATGGTAAAGTTTGGTGAATTTATGAGAAATCTACACAGACGCAAACAGACAAAGTAATAAAATAAATGTTTTCTTTCCTCTAGAATGATACACATACACATCTGCTGCAAAGAAGCTGATATTTCCTACAGCAAGTGAACTAAACATGGGCAGTAACACACTGAGGCGTCAACCTGCTGTGTGTGTGTGTGTGTGTGTTTTTACTGTCAGTGTGAACTTTGACCCCTGCACCTGCTGTCAGGTGAGCAGAGCTGCTCATGCTGTAAATCTAAAGGCTTCAAAGTTCACACACACACACACACATATCATGGAAACACACACTTCTTCTTCTTCTATGGTAACATTCGGTTCAGACAGAAACATTCTGACTGTGCGTTGCTTTTTATTCCAACACGTCTTTGGATCTCTCACTCTGTCTGAGATTCTACAGCCGGAACACTAAAGAGGACGCGAGTGGAAGGTGAGAGAACGTTTGTGTGCAGAACGTTTAACCTTTAAACGACTTTGAGTCGCTTCTCTTTGGTTTCTTCTCGTCTTCTCGCGCGTCTTCTGTTCTTGTGTGTTTACACATGTAGTATTTTCTGTTCCTACGTGTTCCTAAATCTGCAGGATTAATTATCCTCGGGTTGTTGATTGTGCGTCTGTTTCCTGTAGACGAACACATCATGGATTGACGTGTATTTATTAACGTATTTATTCTTTTTAAAGTGACACAGAGGGGCGTTTTTAAAGGAAAATTGGTTTTAAGTATGACAGATGAGAAAAGTGCAAATCAGATCTAAAGGTAAAACTTTAAGATGTGGTGCATTGAAGTAAACTAGCATACAATATGTAAATCAGAATCTTAATACAATTACATGATAGTAAGGATTCTGATTCTTTACTCATGTAAAAGGACTAAAGTACAATTTATTTAAGTCATAGTGTGAGTTTTATCAGCTAAATGTACAGCAACCTGTTAAAGGTTCTTTTTATAAATGACAATCATATTAAAAAAAGTAACATTATCCTTGAAAATTCATAAAACTTCTATTAACTATTATAAATGATCTCGTCATGATTTTCTCTTATTATGAGAAAATACAAATAAATCACTTAAAGATGAGGATTGTTGAGGTGAACTGAAATGTTAATATATAAAGTAATAAAAGATAAATGTACTAAAACACACACACTGGATACCTGGATTATGACGGCTCAGGTATTTTTATAGCAGTAATGTGATAACTGCTTCTATCAGCATGAAGCCAATATACATTTTAATTTCTAACTCAGTGACTGTGAACTAAGAGCAGACGACCAATCAGCTGACGGCTCACGAGACCGTCCAATCAGAGGAACCGATGCAGGAAATACATTTTAAATTTTAAGTTGTTTTTCCACCACCAAAGTATCCCAACAACCAGAGGATGAACCCTGATGACTGAGTGAACCTCTAACGCCACCGCTACAACAACTCCTCTTAAACGTTCTTTAATGTTCAATTTATATACAGATTTTAGTGAAATGTCCTGATCCCCGAGGATGAACCCTTCAGACTCTGCTCAGGGGAGGACTAACCCATGCGGTTTTAATGACTCCTAGTGCCACCATCAGGACAAAATATCCTATTTGATGTCGAGATGTTCTCGAAATTCCTGATCTCATTCGTGCTCCCCAGAGGGTGAACCCTTGCCATTTTAATTCCTCCATTATCTTTCTTGTAGCGCCACCATCAGGACAAAATCTCCCCCTTTAATGTCAAGATTTAATGTCAAGATATCCTGATCCATTCTTTCTCCAGAGAGGATGAACCCTTCAGATAAATGCTCCAGCAGTAATTTTAGTCTTTGATGGTTTCTAAGACTCATCATTTTTTCATGTATCCATTGGAACGTTGTCTGTGTGCTTCCAGCCAATCAGGATGGAGGGCGAGGAGGACGGGGCGGGGCGAGTCCGAGAGCTGCAGGAGCAGCGGATGACGGTGCAGAAGAAGACCTTCACCAAGTGGATGAACAGCGTCTTCACGAAGAACGGGGTGAGACGGGAACAGATGTGGTTTATTAAAACTACAGTGAGAAGAGAAAAAACACTTTCATGAACATAAAACCTTCTGCATGAACTGATACCACCAGAGGAAGAATGCGTCACTTTACTGCAGTAAAAGTACTAATACCACGCGGCGAAAGAAGTCCGCAACAAGTAAAAGTCTTGCATTCAAAACCTGACTGGAGTAAAAGTATATAAGTAAAGTAAAAGTATTGATTAATCAGTCAAATGTTATTATTCCATCTGATGTTATTATTCCATCTAATGTAAAAAGTACAATATTTATCTCTGAGATGTAGTACAGTAAAAAGTACAATATGTACCTCTGAGATTAAAAAGTACAATATGTACCTCTGAGATGTAGTACAGTAGAAAGTACAACATGTACCTCTGAGATGTAGTACAGTCAAAAGTACAATATGTACCTCTGAGGTGTAGTACAGTAGAAAGTACAACATGTACCTCTGAGATGTAGTACAGTCAAAAGTACAATATGTACCTCTGAGATTAAAAAGTACAATATGTACCTCAGATGTAGTACAGTAGAAAGTACAATATGTACCTCTGAGATGTAGTACAGTAGAAAGTACAACATGTACCTCTGAGGTGTAGTACAGTAGAAAGTACAACATGTACCTCTGAGATGTAGTACAGTAGAAAGTACAACATGTACCTCTGAGATGTAGTACAGTAGAAAGTACAACATGTACCTCTGAGATGTAGTACAGTCAAAAGTACAATATGTACCTCTGAGATTAAAAAGTACAATATGTACCTCTGAGATGTAGTACAGTAGAAAGTACAACATGTACCTCTGAGATGTAGTACAGTAGAAAGTACAACATGTACCTCTGAGATGTAGTACAGTCAAAAGTACAATATGTACCTCTGAGATTAAAAAGTACAATATGTACCTCAGATGTAGTACAGTAGAAAGTACAATATGTACCTCTGAGATGTAGTACAGTAGAAAGTACAACATGTACCTCTGAGGTGTAGTACAGTAGAAAGTACAACATGTACCTCTGAGATGTAGTACAGTCAAAAGTACAATATGTACCTCAGATGTAGTACAGTAGAAAGTACAATATGTACCTCTGAGATGTAGTACAGTCAAAATTACAATATGTACCTCTGAGATTAAAAAGTACAATATGTACCTCTGAGATGTAGTACAGTCAAAAGTACAATATGTACCTCTGAGATTAAAAAGTACAACATGTACCTCTGAGATGTAGTACAGTACAAAGTACAACATGTACCTCTGAGATGTAGTACAGTCAAAAGTACAATATGTACCTCTGAGATGTAGTACAGTCAAAAGTACAATATGTACCTCAGATGTAGTACAGTAGAAAGTACAATATGTACCTCTGAGGCGTAGTACAGTAGAAAGTACAATATGTACCTCTGAGGTGTAGTACAGTAGAAAGTACAACATGTACCTCTGAGGTGTAGTACAGTAGAAAGTACAACATGTACCTCTGAGATGTAGTACAGTCAAAAGTACAATATGTACCTCTGAGATGTAGTACAGTAAAAAGTACAATATGTACCTCAGATGTAGTACAGTCAAAAGTACAATATGTACCTCAGGTGTAGTACAGTCAAAAGTACAACGTGTACCTCTGAGGTGTAGCACAGTAGAAAGTACAATATGTACCTCTGAGATGTAGTACATTAGAAAGTACAATATGTACCTCTGAGATGTAGTACAGTAGAAAGTACAATATGTACCTCTGGGATGTAGTACAGTAGAAAGTACAATATGTACCTCTGAGATGTAGTACAGTAGAAAGTACAATATGTACCTCTGGGATGTACACATACTTTAACATATACTCACAGTACTTGAGTAAATGTATTCTTGTCTGATTTACTCTTAAAGACTGAAAAGAAGAACAGACACCTGAATCAGCTTCTGGACCGAGGAGCTGACGCTTTACTTTGAAAATCCAGTGCCGACTCACTGAGAGACAAAATATATATATATATATATTTAAAAAAAATGAAAGACAGGAGATCTATATTAATTTACAAAGTGATTAGTCAATTTATTCACAAGTCACATTCTCTACAATAAGATAGAGGTTCTGTGATGACGTCATCGTTATTCCTCCTGTGATCACTGTGATCTATACAAACAGAGGGATCATCCGTCATGATAAGAGACCTGCTGGCTCCAGGTTCTCCAGGTTCTCCAGGTTCTCCAGGTTCCAGCCGGGCCGCGCGTGTTCTGGGTTTGATTTTGTGTGTTTTCTCTGATAACTGGACGCCGGCTGTTGGCTGAACTCGGAGGCCCCACCGCTGCTCCTCATTCCCAGAATTCCTCTGGGATTTCAGCGGGGTGGCGGTGCCGAGAGAAAAATGTGTTTCCATCCACACCGAGGTCGTGTCCTCTGGAATATTTATGGCTGTTTTTGTGGGGAGGGGTACAGGAATCTACAAATATGCACATGGACATTTATTTTTTGAAAGCGTGAACATCATTTGGACTAAATTAATTCCACTTTTTAATGAAAAAACAACAACATAAAAAACGAAAAATGAAAAATAAGAGAAAAAACTGTAATGAAGGAAGATAGAATAATAAGGAAATATAATTAGAACAGTTAAATTAAAAATAAACAGGGATGTTTTGTGATTTCTAAAGTATTGAGACAATTCCACAGTTTTAATGGAGTTTGGTTGGTGGCAACTTAAGTAATGTAAAGAAATAATGTGGGGTTAAACAAATAACAGTTTTGTTTAAAACTTTTTTGTACTTTCGGTATTATCAGTGTAATTTTTTTTTTAATTGTTTAAATTAATATAATAAAATACTTCAGAAAATATTGTACTGTGGCATTGAAATGTCCCTTTGTTTGAACCAACAAAAAAAATCCACATTCTTGTGACCATACATAATATGTTTAAATTACCATAATAATCACTATTATTACATTCATTCATATACATAATGAATTACAATATATTGTTATTGTAATATATATTCCGACCACCAGGGGCCGCACTGAGCACGCTGCTGCTGAGCAGCACGCTCAATGCGGCGGTGAAGAAGAATCCCCTGCGCCGTATTTTAATGAACTTGATTGTGTGGATCTTAATGGAAGTTCTCTGTCTGTTGGAGTAAAATCTTGTTCCTGACGTCCCGTTTCTCCGGCCTGACAAGTCGCGGAGAGGATTTCCTTTTCTTTGGTGGGTCTAAATTTCTCCTAATTTTAGCTAACCTAGTGTTAACTAACCTACTGTTAGCTAACGTTAACTGACCTAACCTAGCTACTGTTACTATTAGCTAACCTACTGTTAGATAACGTTAACTGACCTACTGTTACTATTAGCTAACCTACTGTTACCTAACCTAGTGTTAACTAACCTACTGTTAGCTAACGTTAACTGACCTAACCTAGCTACTGTTACTATTAGCTAACCTACTGTTAACTAACCTACTGTTAGATAACGTTAACTGACCTACTGTTACTATTAGCTAACCTACTGTTACCTAACCTAGTGTTAACTAACCTACTGTTAGCTAACGTTAACTGACCTAACCTAGCTACTGTTACTATTAGCTAACCTACTGTTAGATAACGTTAACTGACCTACTGTTACTATTAGCTAACCTACTGTTACCTAACCTAGTGTTAACTAACCTACTGTTAGCTAACGTTAACTGACCTAACCTAGCTACTGTTACTATTAGCTAACCTACTGTTAACTAACCTACTGTTAGATAACGTTAACTGACCTACTGTTACTATTAGCTAACCTACTGTTACCTAACCTAGTGTTAACTAACCTACTGTTAACTAACCTACTATTAGCTAACCTACTGTTACCTAACCTACTGTTAACTAACCTACTGTTACCTAACCTACTATTAGCTAACCTAGTGTTAACTAACCTACTATTAGCTAACCTACTGTTAACTAACCTACTATTAGCTAACCTAGTGTTAACTAACCTACTATTAGCTAACCTACTGTTAACTAACCTACTATTAGCTAACCTACTGTTAACTAACCTACTGTTAACTAACCTACTATTAGCTAACCTACTGTTACCTAACCTACTGTTAACTAACCTACTATTAGCAAACCTACTGTTACCTAACCTACTGTTAACTAACCTACTATTAGCAAACCTACTGTTACCTAACCTACTGTTAACCAACCTACTATTAGCTAACCTAGTGTTAACTAACCTACTATTAGCTAACCTAGCGTTAACTAACCTACTGTTAAGTTAGATAAAGCTACAGCTAGGACTAACCTAGGTTAGCTAACTACTGTCAACTTACCTAACTAAATAAATTACATTTAATGAATAATGGAAGTCAACAAAGGAATTTGAGGTAAAATATTTCCATCAAAGTAAAAGCCAAGCATGTACTTTTACTACACTTGTGTATCTGACGGCTAATTAATGTTTTCTTTGCATTCAGAGATGTATTTGAGCTGAAATTATTATAAATTGATTAATCCTTTTACAAAAGATCAAAACGTTGTTTTTTAATGGGAAAATAACCCCCAAAAATACGTTTTGTTTGACAATAATTGTAATACTATTTTACATTTATCTCCATTTTCTGATATTTAATAGAACAAACTTTTAATGGAGAAACTTGACAGTTTTAGTAAAACAAAATGAAAATAGTTCTTAGTTGTAGGTCTGTTTTATACTTTGATAGACTTATTTCTAATCTGACAATATTAATTATGTTTTTTTTATTCTATTGCATCATATTTTGTGTTGGAGGTAATGAACTCTGAGTAACAATGTTATCTCCGTGGCAACAGGAAATCAAATCAAGGTAATTCTATAAAACGCTGTTCAGATAGCACAGCTTCCTGTTTTCATGACACAGTTCAAAGAAATCCTACAGCTCAGAGTTACACCCAAACGCATCACTCCAGGCATCAGTTTGAGCTTTTTACTGCCAAATGTCTCAATGATGCATTAAAGATTTCCTGATTAACAACGTTGAACTAATTAACTGTAGTCTCGTCTTTGAGAATGATGTTCGAAACTATTTCTATTTTCTTTATTTATTTATTTATTTGACTAGTCCTATACCAAACATAATTTATTAATTGCAATTTATATCTTTGCTGTTTATATAAATATATACATAATGGTTGCAACAAAGGAGAATAATTAACTGATTATAATAATAATAATAATAATAATACTAAAACAAAAAGGTATAATAGGGGAAACAATAAAAACCGAAATATATTCACATTTAACTAATTATGGACGTTAAGGGTTTAATGTAAAAGATCCAACTTTTCCATATTTAAAAATCTTGTCCACTTTCAGTCTGATGGACGTGGTGAATTATTTCCATTCTATATATACAAAATAATATAAATCCAATAATTTTTTTGACTGCCAGACAAAAGGAGCTTATTGAAGGATTCGCCTCGGCCTTATAAAAGACATTTATCTCCATTGTATGAAAGACAAAATTGGATTTCAAGCCAAAATTAATGTTAGAAATAGAAACTAAATTCTGTTTTTCAAATGAGTCATGTTCAAAGCCAGAGGGTTGAATTGGAGGACCAGGTCCGGAGGTCACGGAGGTCAAAAGAGCTGCATGAAGATATGATGGACCTTCTGCCGGAGCTCGTAAACAGTGAACCGACACGCCTGTTATTGGGAGGAACTGGTCCACTTGACGAGCTGCTCTTAGCTGTCAGATGTTACCTGACCTGCTGATTACCAGGATGTCCTGAAGCAGACTGGACGGAGACGTTACGTAACACATTTCAGGGGGAAGAAACACTTTAGGGGAAGTTATCTTTCTGACTTTGAACTTCCTGTTCAAAGTCACCGAGCAGTAAACATGTCTCCTCGCATAGTAGATATGAGGTGGAAGAAGTATTTTGATCCTTTTACTGTACCAATATATATATATATATATATATATAAATTCTGTGTTCAGACATTTTTAAAGAAAGAAAATGAACAAAGCTGAATCTGTGTTCTTCACCTCCTGCAGGAGGAGGTGGAGCTGACTGACGTTTACACGGAGCTGAAGACCGGAGTCCTCCTCATCCGTCTGCTGGAGCTCATCTCCAGAGAGACGCTGCCTCCGCCCAGCCGCCGCAAACTGAGAGTCCACTGTCTGGAGAACAACAGCATCGCCATCAGCTTCCTCAAAACCAAGGTACCTCACCTGTTAGGGTCATTAGGGTCCTCGAAACCAAGGTACTCACCTGTTAGGGTCATTAGGGTCCTAGAAACCAAGGTACCTCAACTGTTAGGGTCATTAGGGTCCTCGAAACCAAGGTACTCACCTGTTAGGGTCATTAGGGTCCTAGAAACCAAGGTACTCACCTGTTAGGGTCATTAAGGTCTTAGAAACCAAGGTGCCTCAACTGTTAGGGTCATTAAGGTCCTAGAAACCAAGGTGCCTCACCTGTTAGGGTCATTAAGGTCCTAGAAATCAAGGTACTCACCTGTTAGGGTCATTAAGGTCTTAGAAACCAAGGTGCCTCAACTGTTAGGGTCATTAAGGTCCTAGAAACCAAGGTGCCTCAACTGTTAGGGTCATTAAGGTCCTAGAAACCAAGGTGCCTCAACTGTTAGGGTCATTAAGGTCCTAGAAACCAAGGTGCCTCAACTGTTAGGGTCATTAAGGTCCTAGAAATCAAGGTGCCTCAACTGTTGAATGTAGTTTTTGTCTATTTATTGAGTGGCATTTGTCTCCATCTTGTGTTCATATTTATTCATTACAGATGTTATTTTGACTCGAAAGTGTCTTGACGGATACATTTTCCAGACAATGTTAGAGTGAATAAATAATTCAAATGATTACCTAGCAACCCAGACAAATATTTTTTATTATATAAACAAATACATTTTAAGTAAATAAATATAAGATGTGTTGTTTGTTTTAGTTTTGCAGCAGCTACATGAACTGCAAATTAATATTTAATCCCACTCAGTCTGAGACACAAACCAATCACTGTCTCTCCCGTCAGATTCGAGTGGATCTGATTGGTCCAGAGAACGTGGTGGACGGGGACCGTACGCTGATCCTGGGTCTGCTGTGGATCATCATCCTCAGGTTCCAGATCGGACCCATCAACCTGCAGGAGGTGGGGAATCATTGCTTTCTCTCCTTGTCTTCCTTTTCTTCTTCCTTCTTTCCTCATTCTTTTCTTTCTCTGATTTCCTTTCCTTCTTTCCTTCTCCTATGTTCTTGTTTTATTGTTTATCTTCTCCACCTTCTCTCTCTCTCTTCCCTCCTATTTCCCATTCCTATCCTTATTGTTTCCTTCTCTCCTCTTCTATCCTTATTCCCTCCTCCTGTTTTCTTAACATCTTTTTCTTTCCTCTCACTCTTCTCTTTCTTTGTCTTTCTCCTCCTTCATATCCACCACCACCACCTCCTCTCTCCTCTCCTCTCCTCACTTGTTTCCTCCTCTCCTCCCTTGTCTCCTCCCCTCCTCCTCAGGCGGGAGGTGGCAGTGTTGCTCATCGCTCGGCGAAGGAGGCTCTGCTGATCTGGTGTCAGATGAAAACGTCGGGTTACGACGGCGTCAACGTGCGCGACTTCTCTTCCAGCTGGAGGAGCGGACTGTCCTTCAACGCCCTCATCCACGCACACCGGTAACACACACACACACACACACACACACTGACACACACACACACACACACACACACACACACACACACACACACACTAACACACACACACACATTTATTTCTATTCCCCATCCAATCTGCTCCATCCTCTATATCTCTTTCTCCCTCAATCCCAGGCCTGACCTTTTTGACTACCGCCGTCTCCATGGCGACGACCCCCGCCGTAACCTGGAGCACGCCTTCTCTGTGGCGGAGCGTGAGTTTGGGATCATGCAGCTGCTGGAGGTGGAGGACATGGTGGTCCCCCACCCGGACGAGAGGTCCATCATGACCTACGTGTCCCTCTACTACCACTACTTCTCCAAGATGAAGCAGGGACAGACGGTCCAGAAGAGACTCGCCAAGGTCTGAGCGTCACATGCACACGTCACATGCACAGTGCACGTGCACATGCACACGTCACATGCACACGTCACATGCACAGTGCACGTGCACATGCACACGTCACATGCACACGTCACATGCACACGTCACATGCACACGTCACATGCACAGTGCACGTGCACATGCACACGTCACATGCACACGTCACATGCACAGTGCACGTGCACATGCACACGTCACATGCACACGTCACATGCACACGTCACATGCACAGTGCACGTGCACATGCACACGTCACATGCACACGTCACATGCACAGTGCACGTGCACACGTCACATGCACAGTGCACGTGCACACGTCACATGCACACGTCACATGCACATGCACACGTCACATGCACATGCACACGTCACATGCACATGCACACGTCACATGCACACGTCACATGCACACGTCACATGCACAGTGCACAGTGCACACGTCACATGCACACATCACATGCACATGTGTATGTGTGTATATATGTATATATATATATATATATATATATATATATATATATATATATACATATATACTGTGTATATTAGCAGCAGTCTGATTCTCTCACAAACACTCTCTCTCTCTCTCTCTCTCACACACACACACACACACACACACACACACACACACACACACACACACACACACACACACACAGGGTTTATAAAGGTAAGTAAACGTTCACTACCTGCAGTCTGTCTGCCTCCAATCTGTCAATCAGGATTACTGCTGGATTAGATTCTGAAAGAGCGACAGCAACACTGTGGAGGAAATAAAACATCTTTTATATTCATGCTGGAAAACATTAAAACACAGTGACCACGAGTTGTAACTACAAAATATAATAAATGCATAAATACCCTGATAAATGTAAAGAATAAAATGATGTGTTGCTCACCTTTCATATCATACAAATTAATTGCAATTATTTAGATCTAAAGGTGGTATTTAATTATGTACAATTATGAGGTACTTTACTTTATTGATAGAAATATTCTACTTTTTATTTATAAAAACAAACAAAAATACATTTAAATGATTCATTGATGAATTGATTTAAATAAAAAATTAAAAACCTTATTACAACCATCATTTTTCCAGTTAAAACATTTGCTGGTTTCCGATGTTATAATCTAAATAATGTAAATGAATTAGTAATAATGTTAATTTATTCATAGTAGTGTTCATTTATTCGTAATAATGTTCAGGTGTTTTAGAAGTCAGTGTTAATACTTAAACTACATTTAACTGATTATACTGACATTCTTTTAATTTTCAATGCAGGAAAACAGAGTATTTTCACCTTGTAGAGTTAGTACCTCTAACGTCTGTCTGTTGAACGCATGTTCATGTGGTCAGGTGACCGGGGGTCAGGTGACCGGGGAGCGTCTCTATCCGGTGTCGTTGATTGTGGGCGGGGCTTCAGACACTTAAGCTCATCAGATCAGATCCCGGTCTGAGACGCTGCAGCAGAAGCATTCACAGAGCGGCCGGCCGCTGAAGCTCCACACCTTTTACCTGCTGTTTGCTCAGAGAGACGGGAAGAAGAGTTCTGCCTGGTTCTGCTCAGTCTGGTTCTGCACAGTCTGGTTCTGCTCAGTCTGGTTCTGCTCAGTCTGGTTCTCCTCAGTCTGGTTCTGCTCAGGAGGCCCTTCATGTGTTTGTAGTAGTTTGTGTCTCTGTTGGCTTGTTGGAAAGTGTTTCAATAACCCACTGACCTCCTCATGTTGTGATGGTTGGAGCTCTAGCGGTGTCGACGGTCTGTGCTCATGTAGCAGGTAAACCAGGTGCGTTACCTGGGCTCGCTTAACGACGGTCCAGGTGTGTCACATGCATGCTTGCAGCGACCTAGTCTTCGTGTTTTTTTTTCTTCTTTTTCGTAGTGGGGGATTCCAGGTGTGTCCCAAGTGTGCAGAGGTTTGGACAACGGCTTTCCAGGTGTGTATTGGTGCCGACAGGTATGCCAGGTGTGTCGTGGGTATTTAGAAACATCCCGAGCAGACATAATGTGGGCGCCAGGTGCATTCCAGGTTCATTAGAGGTTTCCAACAATACTTTTCAAGTGTGTTTCAGGTGTGGTCGATGCATTTAGAAGAATCTCCAGGTGTGTAGTGGTTTCAGCCAGGTGTGCACAGGTGTAGTCAAGTCATCTAGAAGCATCTCCAGCAGTTATACTGTATGAACCATGAAAAACAGTTAGGCTTAAATGGTAGACAACAGGCGTGGTCAAGGTATCTAGAAGCATTTTCAGCAGGTACATTGTCGGCAACAGGTGTGTTCCAGATGTGACGAAGGTGTCTAGAAGCGTCTACAGTTCAGAGTTATGCATAGTGACTTCCTGGGTGCGACACCGTCAGTACCAGGTTCACCTATGTTTACCTGTGTGTCAAAGACTGTAAAGACGGTGCTCCAGGTGTATCAAGGTGTTCCTCTGGGCGTCGTTGATGGTTAAGCATGTCATTGGGAGGAAGTCTCAGTGGTCGCTGGTTGAAGAAGCAGTTCAGGACAGAATCCTCCACCAGGTCCCACCGCCAGGTGCGTTACCTGTCTCTGCAGCAGCGTCCGGGTGACTTCTCAAAACCCTCTCGGGTACCTAGCGAGGTTCCTCAGGGCTCGATCTCGGTGCCACTGCCCGTGGCCGATCACACCAGGCTTCGTACGGTTCCGTCTGATCAGGTGACGCAGGATCAATTAATGCTCTTTCTTCGTTTGACGCTTTTTAGATACGAGTGTCTCAAAATGTTGAAATATATCTCGATGACTCGATAAAACTATTTAAGATTTAAAGTCGACACTTTGAGCTTTAGGCTCCTTTTTAGTTGCATCTCTATTTGAATAATGTTTAAATAATATACCTTTCTTCTACTTTCTGTATCCTCAGATAGTCGGGATGCTGATGGAGCTGGATGACATGAAGGTCCAGTATGAGAGGCTGGTCTCAGATCTGCTTCACTGGATCAAGACCAAGGTAACAACAACAACAACAACAACAACACGTTTTTTGATGCGAGGACGCGACGCTTCACCTGTCGGTCGTTGTCTGACTGAAGGTGCTGCAGCTGGATGACAGGCGATTCCCCAACTCTGTGAGGGAGATGCAGAAGCTCATGATGGCGTTCAAGACCTACAGAACGGTGGAGAAACCTCCCAAATATCAGGTGAGACTCGACCGCCATGCCTTCTTCAGAGTCCTCTTGTCTTGAAAGGGTGCGGTGATGTCAGTACAGTAGTTTCAGAGCGAGTCGTTCAAGCTCTACAATGTAAATATGATATATTGATATATGATGTATAATATATCCGCGATTTAATTTGACTTTTTATAAATATGAAGATTCAGCACGGACGGCTTTGCCATTGATGGACTCACAGACTGTATATGAGAAGTTTCTAAAATCTTGAATTAAATTACAATCCAGTCTGATTAATGTTAATAATTCTGAAGTATTACATTTAGTAGTGTAGCCATGACGAGTTGATTTAATTTAGTCTCTATATTTTTTTAAATGTTATTATTATCTCTTTTAGGAGCGTGGGGCGATTGAAGCTCATCTGTTTAGTCTGAAGACTCAGCTGGCAGCCAACAACCAACGGGCTTACAATCCTCCAGAGGGTAACCTTCAAGCACACACACACACACACACACACACACACACACACACACACACACACACACACACACACACACACACACACACACATACAATACGTAGACGCATTGTGTTTGTATTCCTGATATAATCAAATAGAAAGTTATTTTTGTGCTTCTGGACAAATTAGACTTCTGTGTCCTTCCATAACACCACATTTTGTGTGTGTGTGTGTGTGTGTGCGCGCGCGCGCGTGTGTGTAGGTAAAACCCTGAGTGACATAGAGAAGAGTTGGGTTCTGCTGGAGCGAGCCGAACACGAGCGTGAGCGAGCCCTGCAGGAGGCGCTGCTGCGTCTGGAGAATCTGGAGCAGCTCGCCCAGAAGTTTGAGAGGAAGGTAACGACGACGGCGCCTTTTTCAAAATAAAAGACTTCATTCCAAAGACGCATTCATTAAATGTTGAAGCGATTTGGAAGCCGGACCCGCGCTCACGCCCTCGGTGTGTTTTGTCGGCGTCTCAAGGCAGCACTGAGAGAGGGCTACCTGGAGGACACGCTGCGTCTGATCCGGAGGCAGGACATCCGAGGTCTGTCCTCCCTGGAGGAGGCTCAGGCGGCCGGCCGGCGGCTGGAGGCGCTGGCCACCGACGCCCTGGCAAGAGGGCCGCGCTTCGCCGCCCTGAGAGACATGGCCGAGACCGTCGAGAGGGGAAACTACCACAGCAAGGAGCAGATAATCGGGAGGTGAGAGAGAGAGACGCATTTTAATATTACCGTATTTTCCGCACTATAGGGAGCACTGGATTATAAGGCGCACTGTCAATGAATGGTCTATTTTCGATCATTAAGCATCAGTCAAACTTTATTAAACGTGTTCACAATTACTCAACATTGTTCAAACGTTAATGAGCGTATTCACAATAACTCCCAACCTTGTTCAGTTGTAACACGCCAATCAGCGGTGAGATGCTCCGCCCGTTGGGCTGCTGCTGCTCTGGAAGCGGAAGTTATCGAGACGGAGTCGGTGAAACTCCCCGAGCGGTGTGAGCCTACGGGTGATGTTATGAACCCAAACACCAGGGCGTTAGATGTTCCGACGTTTATGGGATGTCCACAACAAGTATGAAGCAGAACTAGTGGTTATTTCGACCGTGGTGGATGGAGGAAATTATAACTGTTTTTACCGAGACAAGCCACGGAGATAAGCCACGCCCCCTTTTCGCAACTGGTTGCGAAAGACACAAACGAACACAACTTGACTGGCGAATAAACTGACGCGTTATGAAGCCGTTTGGTGTGAACGCACCATAATGCTGCAAGCGGTGCGGCTTTGTAGTTTACCAAAGTCGTACGAAAACATTTTGACAGAGCGCCGTGTACCACACAAAATCGCTTCGAAGTCAGTATGCACAACCAGAATGAATCCATATATAAAGGCGCTCCGGATTATAAGGCGCACTCTCGTTTTTTTGAGAAAATTAAAGGCTTTTAAGTGCGCCTTATAGTGCGGAAAATACGGTATGTCCTGTCGCCTCTGTGAGCTGGTACAGCGGTGTAAAACGTATTTATATATATATAAATCTTTTATTTAATTATGTGTGTTTGTAAGAGAGGAGAACATCAGCCATCGGTGGAAGGACCTACTGCAGCAGCTCCAAGAGCAGAGGGGGCTGCTGGGAAATGTAGTTGAAAACCTCAGCGTCCTCCGAAACATCGAGCTCGTCTCCCAGGAACTGAAAGAACTACAGGTGAGTTCACACGGAAGCTAATAACAATTATTAAGGAGGAATTTAAATCCTACATGCTAGCTATATATATATATATATATATATATAGTTATACTGTAGATAGCTTTGCTCAATTTCAATTGTTTACAGTGTTTTTTATTAACCAGAAGTGACCATATTTGGATGAGAGGGTGGAGCTATCGAGGTACCGTTAGCGTAGCATTTTGTAAGTTACCAGCTAACGGTTAGCAAGGTGCATTAGTTATTCACCTTTCTGTCCCCCCTCCTGTCTCCCAGGCCCAGGCCAGTTCCTGTGAACTGGGGAAACAGCTGGCGGAGGTGGAGTCTCTCCTCCAGAAACAGGATCTCCTTGAAGCTCAGATCTCAGCTCACGGAGAAACAATCACCGGCATCAGCAGCAAGACACTGAAGGTAAGATATTGATTATGTTAATTAGTCAGGGGCCTGAAGGTAAGATATTGATTATGTTAATTAGTCAGTGCTGAAGGTAAGATATTGATTTGTCTTCTGTCTCTTCCTCTCAGGTGAAGGTGAGAGACGGTCAGCAGATTGAGAGCAGAGTGAGAGCTCTCGACTCTCAGTACAGATCTTTGGTTTCCTTCAGCAGCAGCAGGTTTCCTTCTGTTTTCACTTTTACATTATTATTTACGATAGTTAAGAAACAAATCGTTTACTAAACAACAGATATGAATATGTGTAAATATATCTCCACTCCTCTCCTTCTACCCTCTAATCTTGTTTCCTTCTTTTCCTACCCTCCTTGCCTCTCCTATCATGTTTCCTCCTCTCCTCCCTCGTCTCCTCTTCTATCTCCTCCTCTTTCTTCTTCTTTATTCTCTCTTGTTTCCTCTCCTCTCTTGTTTACTCCTCTCCTCCTACCCTTGTTTCCTTCTCTCGTCTTTTCCTACCCACCTCGTCTCTCCTATCCTGTTTCCTCCTTTCCTCTTCTCTCTCCTCCTCTCCCTTGTTTCCTCTCTTTTCTTGTTCCCTATTCTTTCTTGTTTCCCCTCCTCTCTTATTTCGTCCTCCCTCTCTCCTATCCTGTTTCCTTCTCTCCTCTCCTCCCTCGTCTCCTCTTCTATCTCCTCCTCTTTCTTCTTCCCTATTCTCTCTTGTTTCCTCTCCTCTCTTGTTTCCTCCTCCCTCTCTCCTCTCTTGTTTACTCCCCTCCTCCTACCCTCTCATCTTGTTTCTTTCTCTTGTTTTTTCCTACCTTCCTCTCCTCTCGTCTCCTCTTCTCTTCTCTCCCCTCCTATCTCTTGTTTCCTCCTCCCTCACTCCTCTCTTGTTTACTCCTCTCCTCTACTCCTACCCTCTCATCTTTTGTCCTTCTCTTGTCTTTTCCTACCCTCCTCACCTCTACTATCCTGTTTCCTCCTCTCCTCTCTTGTCTCTTCTTCTCTTCTCTCCCCCTCTCTCTCTTGCCCCCCCCCCACCCACACACACACTAGGAGGGCACAGCTGGAGGCTCAGTTGAGGCTGTTTGAGTTCTTCTCTGACTGTGAGGAGGTGGAGAACTGGCTCTATGAACACTGGGTGAGGCTGCAGACGGCCGGACTCGGACGAGACCTGAACCACATCCAGCTGGCCCAACACAAACACAAGGTGGACCTCACAAGCACACACACACACACACACACACACACACACACACACACACACACACACACACACACACACACACACACACGCACACACAAAAACCCAATTTAAAAGAAAGCATTTTTAAACATTCATGTTTACTTCTTCGCTGCCTTTAGTGGCTAAAATGTCGAAATTAGTTTATTTACCATTTAAATAAATGATGATGAGGAACAATTCATCTTTTGAAAACAAACTTAAGAGTCGTATAGATTTATGTATTTGTAAGTCAATCTGAACACTTCCTGTCAGGTGTTGGAGGCGGAGCTTCAGGCCCAGGAGACTCTGTACCAGGGGGTTCTGGGTCGCGGTCAGGACCAGCTGTCCAAACAGAGTCCGCTCAACCAACGAGCCGTCCAGAAGTGGATCCGAACCCTGAAGAAGCAGTGGAGCCACCTGACCGACGAGGCGACGGGCCGCCGCGACAGACTGCAGGCCGCCGCCGGCATCAAACAGGTGAACTGGGCCAGTCAATACTTATTTAATGTCTATTTATACAACACTCAATATTAACTGTTGTGTTTACAACCGTTCTCTTCGTACTTTTCCACAATAATAACGCGGCACTCGATGTGATCAATAAAGTAGTTAGCATTGTAGCTAGCCTTGATTGATTTAGCGTTGGTATTGATGCTTGGGAAGAAAAACTACGTTTTATTTTTATTTTTAAGGTCCTGCAGAAGTTTTCAATTAATAATAAAAAGCCCAAAGTAATCAGAGCCTCATTTGGATTGTTGAGGATTCATGATCATGTGTTATAAGGACGGTAACTTTGGTGTCTTTATATTTTCACAACATTTGACCTATTAATTATAAATATATAAATATTGTCTCGACGTCACAATGAGGTTTTTTGACCATCCAATCAGGAGCCTTGCTCGTGTTCTTTCGAGTCTCCTGCCGCGTCCCCGTAAACCACAACCACAGTTAACTAGCGTGGTTTACGGGGACCAGATCCTCAGACCTTCACGCGGCGAACTACTTTTTCCCCCGTTCAGTACTTTGCGGATGTGGCGGAGGCCGACTCCTGGCTGGGCGACAGGAAACCGCTGCTGACCAGCGAGGATCATGGGAAGGACGAGTCGAGCACGGCGGCGTTGCTGCAGCGCCACCTGCGGATGGAGAGGGAGATGACGGCCTACGCCTCGGAGATAAAGAGACTGAAGGAGCAGGCGAGGAGCGCCGCGCAGCTAACGGCGCTGACTGTGAGTACGGACGAACACCGGCGTAACGGTCCACAGGAGTCACCGCTCTGAAAAAATTACGCTAACTCACTTCCTGTGTAGGCGGAGCCTCAGCAGAGTAAGATGATCCAATACAGCGACTCCTCCGGCGACGAGGAGGGCCCGGGAGCGGTGACATCACCGCCAGCTAGTTTCAGGGGAGGGAGGGGCTCCGGGAGCGCCCCGTCTCAGAGTGACGACAGCAAGGCTAAGGTCCGCTTCAGATACAGCAGAGGTATGGAGGTCTGCCGCACGGCATGATGGGAAATGAGGTTAGATGTTGAGGTTGTGTGGTTAGTAAACATCCCTGTGCATGATAATAGTTTAATTTCCTATGAGTAAAATCCTTTTAGTTTTTTTTTGTTACAATTATCTTGAGGCAAACTATTTTTCCCTCATATCATATGCTTCAAAACACAATATTTAGTTTCTTGAAATAACCAGTAAAAGATCTTAGTGGACTCTGACCACTACTAATATAGTTAAATTAGTTATAGATTTCCTCCAAAAGATCTCTTTGGTCCCAGAAAAGTTTTTCTTTCGAATGGCGTGAAGGAAAACGCCCAAACCAAACAAACATACAAACAAACTAGTTCTGAGCAAAGCGTTTGTTGTTTACCTGTCACTTCGCTCAGCTTCACGTCTTTTTTAAAGAAAACATATTGTCTGGGACGCTAGGGAGAGGTGATTACTACAACCGATTTCTATGGTTTGGTGTTTTAACTGTTCTTTTTTTATAAAATGTAATTTAAACTCAGGTCAGTTTCCGTGGGATCGCAATGAGATCGTGACCATCGTCGGCACCGAGCCGGACGGAGACCGAGTGCTGGCCAGAGACGGCCGAGGAAACCAGCAGCTTGTCCCCAAAACCTACCTAAGCCTGCTGCCGGCCGCGGTACGATCAATAATCAATAACGTTGAGATTATCATTCTTGTAGGCTTCAAAAGGGATGTCACGAAACCCGATACCACGGTAACAAACAAAAAAACAATAAACGTACATTAACACACGTGCCTTTATTACCAGATTGTTTTTTTTAAGATGTATTTTTAATCCCTGAGGATCACTTTTACTGAATACAGCACGCATCATAATGTAACTCAATGCGACCTCTGTACGTTAGCCGTTAGCCATTAGCTCTGGCATCGTCTTGGTACTGAAGCATCGGGTCTCGTGACACCTCTAGGTCCCTTTTTTAAAGACCTGCCTGTAAAGATGAGGCATTTTAGATCAATAATAAGTCTGATCAGTTTTCCTCCCTCACTACGCTCAGGCTCCTCCCGCCTCCCCGCCCGTCTCCACCAATGGCGCGCCAGAGAGCCCGAGCAGGAAGCCGAGTCGTCCGAGGCGCAGCCGCTCGATGCGTCGCGGCACGGCGGAGATCCAGACGTCATGGCTGCCGGACCCACAGTACCAGAGGGACACGGTGGAGAGCACGCAGGCCGGGCTGGACCAGGACTACAGCTCCCTGTTCCACCTGGTCACGGTGAGAGGGGCACTATGGGAAATGGAGTTGTTGCAGCAAACACTTAAACACATTTAAAGCAGCTTCTATGAAACCAGATGTTCTCAATTTTTGCAGACGAAGACGAGGAGTCTGCAGGAGACGCTGCGTCTGCATCGGTTCTACAACAGCTGCCAGGAGTTCGAGTCGTGGATGGAGGACAAGGAGAACGTCCTGAACACCTTCAGCACCGACGCAGACGACCTGGGAGCCGTTCAGGCTAAACACGAGGTGAAAGAGACCGAAGTGTTTCCCACTTCAGAGGATGCAGGATGCTTCGGTTAAAACTCTTTTAAAAAATAGATACTATCTCATCAACAGAGATTATTTTGTATAATTATAACGCTGATTTCTCTTATTTGGTTGTTTTGTTTATTGTAGTCAGTATAATCAATATATTTTAATAACAATGTCAAGAATTCACACAATTTTTGGCCTCATAGTAACAACAGTTTAATATATCTGCACAATTATTAAAAACCTTTATTATTATTATTATACCTGTACATCAAACCGGTCTGTAAAGTTACTGCTCTGACACGTTTATTATTTACATTTTTGACTTTTACTGATTTTATGAGCACTTTTTTTGTTGAATATTTGACTTAAATTGAATAATGTCACATAAATTATGGATAAACGGTTTCTATATTTGAAAGGAAATTTTAAACCACACAAAGTCAGATCGACCTTTTTCAAAGTAAAACGTAAATATATTTTTTTGTTCTAGAACTTCCTGACCGAGTTGGCGAGTGGGCGTGGCCAGTTGGATGACATCATCCGAACGGCGGAGGAGCTGGTGAAGAGCCGCCACAGTAAACAGAGAGAGATCCAGGACAGACGGAGGACGGTTTCCAACAGGTATACGAGCCTCTCTGGAGATTAACTGGTCACTGATCTTCGATGCGGTTCCACCTGTACTCACCTGTACTCTACCTGTCTCCGCAGGTGGGATCGGATCCAGCGGCTGAAGGACGAGAAGGGACACGAGCTGCTGAGCACGGCGGACGTTCAGTCCTTCCTGCAGAGCTGCCAGGAGGCCAAAGCTCAGCTGCGGGGTCAGCTGTCCGGCATCGACAGCGTGGACGTGGGCTGCAGCTCCTTCACCCTGCAGGCCGAGGAGAAGAGCCAGACCCAGACCCTCAGAGACATCCAGACCCTGGAGGCCAAGATCGCCTACCTGAAGAGCGTCGCCAAGATGTACGGGTGCTTCTGATTCAGTTTTAATGCTCGAGGAGAAGTTGTAAATAACCTTCATGTCACCTTCATCGTGGTTTTTTTAATGAAACAAGTGGAAGTTTTCATTCATCTCACACTGCACAGAAAATGAAAACGTTGTTGCTAATTATTGACATCTCCCAGACAGAATACATAACTATTAAAATAAAAACCTAGCTTTTAGTATCAAGAAAAGATTTCATTTTTTTTCCCCCCATTTTAAAATGGTGGCACTATATAAACAAACTTCAGATTCTCTATGTGAATTAATATTTGGTAAAATAATTTTTAAATATACATTTTTATGGCAGTTGTGACATTTTGGTCCCCGAAAGACAATCGGCAACCTCTGAAAAGGGAGGTTAAAGTAATTCAGAGGCTAAAACTTTGAAGGTTTCTAAGTTTACGTCAAGTTTTAACTGAATGTTTTTGCTTCCAAATGATACATTATTTGTTTTTAACGAGTTTTTCACCCGATGGCCGAGAGATTGTTGCTGACGAATCTTAATTTAAGAAAGCAAACTGAGTTGGATAACAGCTGTTTTCCTTCATCTTCCAGTCCATGACGTGCTTCTCTTTGTGTTCCAGGAAGCAGGACTGCAGTCCAGCGGAGAGTGCGGCCATCGTGGAGGAGGTTCTGGTTCTGGAGACTCTGCTGAATCAGGTTTGAGTTTCATCTTCACAGACTGAACTGGATTAGATCCTCTGAAACCTGCTGGTCCACAGCTGAACTTCATTTCTACATGTCCACCACAGTGTGGACGTTTATTCATCTCGTATGAATACGCGGTGCATAAAAAAAAACAAAGATTAAACAAGAACCGTGTCTATATTTCATGAAGTTCATTCACTCACATTTTTGTCCTCTTAACGTAACGATTGGAGGTTGTTTTTAAATGTTGAGGCTAATCGTTGTCATGTGCCAGACTTCTTTATTCTTCCTTTCACGCACCGTTACAACCGTGATACTTTAAATATCGCAAAGAAGCCCCCCTTTCACCGTTTCTGCTGCTGTTGTTGTTGTTGTTGTTGTTGTTGCAGCTGAAGCGTCAGGCCGCAGACAAACAGGGACTCCTGGAGAAGGCCCGCAGCCTGCAGAGCTTCCAGCGGCGGGCCAAGGAGCTGCAGCGCTGGGCCGGCTCGGTCCAGGAGCGCCTCCTGCAGGAGGAGACGGCCGCCGACGTGGCGTCGGCCGTCGCCCTGCAGGAGCAACACCGGGAGCTCCGGCTGGAGATGGAGGAGCAGAGGAGCAGGTGGAGATGACGGCGGTCGCTCGTGGGAGTTTGATAGCGGGATAATTCTGTGTTTTATTTGCATTGAAATATAATAATAATAATAATAATAATGGTGATAATAATCGTCCACCATGTTGTTTCCTCAGGTGGTCGGAGATGGAGGAGTTGGGTAAAGCTCTTCAGCGGGGCTCATCCAACGGGAAGACGGGAGGTGTCGACATCCAGCAGACCCTCGACAAGCTCCGAGCCGACTGGTCCGAGCTCGACGAGCTGTGGGCCAGCAGGAGGGAGCGTTTGGAGCAGGGGGCGGAGCTCCAGAGGCTGAACCAGGAGGGAGACCGCATCGAGGCGGCGCTGTCCGGACACGAAGCCCGTCTGAGGGTCAAAGACGTCGGGGTGAGCGACGGGTTCTCAACGCTCCATCGTTTACAGCGAATTGAGACACGGGGTCATTCTCATCTCCCCATTTTGGTGCCTCCTCGAATCCTTTCCCCGCCTCGAGTAAATGCATATTACATATAACTGAAATGATGATTCATACACTGTGTTTTGATGATTCTGTGTGTGTGCGTTTACCGGCGCAGGACTCGGTAGACGGCGTCCACAGTCTGCTGGGCCGACAGGACGAGCTGGAGGGTCTCCTGAAGGCTCTGGACCAACGAGTGGATCGTTTCGCCGAACGCAGCCGGGAGCTCGTCGATCAACGACACTACGCCGCCACGCGGTAAGAGACACGAGATGTTCGGCCGTTTCAAATGTCGTGACGAAGCTACAGAGGCAGCGACGTGTGTTTTTTAAAATCCTGAAGCATCAAGGAGAGGAGCAGCGGCATCAAGGAGGCCAACAGGAAGTTGAAGGAGAGCAGCGGGCAGAGGAGGAGTCTGCTGCTGGACTCAAAGAAATACCAGGTATTGTTGTTCTTACGCTTCTCGTGATCAAAAGCTTGATGGAACTTTAAAATATTGTGACGACTCGATATTTTAATGTTCATTCACCTTTTTTGCAGGAATTCCAGAGGGACTCGGACGAGCTGCTGCTGTGGATGGAGGAGAAGTTCAAGGTGGCGGAGGACGAGTCGTACCGCGACCCCACCAACGTCCTCCCGAAGCTGAAGAGACACGAGGCCGCCGAGAAGGAGATGCAGGCCAACCAGGTCTGGCTGGACAGACTGGTTCAGGTAAACTGGGTTCCCAGTCCCGACACACTTGTCACACACACACATCGTGCGCTTTAAATGACGCACGTTCACGTCCAGCTGGGGCAGGAGATGCTGGCCGAAGAGCACTACAGCAGCCAGAGCATCGGCAGGAAGTCCACTCAGGTCAGCAGCCGGTGGAGGAGACTTCAGGACAAGATGGCCGACAGAGGAGACAAACTGAGACAGGCGGGGCAGCAGGAGCAGCTGATGGAGCTGCTGCAGGTAAAACACTGACGAGAGGACCAACTGCTGGAGGCTAAAAGAGGAACACTGACTCGCTCTTCCTCCCGCAGGATTCCAAGCTCAAGATCGAGGCCATCCAGTGGATGCTGAACAACGGCGCCAAAGGTCACGACCTCCGCTCCAGCCGACAGCTTCTGAAGGTATATTAATGAGCTTTGAGCGCGTTAGTTGAACAGCTCATAATTCATCCCAAATATCTATTTTACATCTGGATTGATCATAGTTTATCACCAACACTACATTTTACTAGATTACACCTGAACGCATCATGAGAAGTTATGATTGACCTTCAGCCAGTACCCATTTTCACTGAGCAGAACCTGAACGCATCGTAATGTAACTGAAGTGGTTCTTCGTTAGCGGTGCTGCTAACGTTACTAGCTCTCCTCCTGTTGGTTTGATTACAAAGTCACATGATCAGAGAAACATCAACAATGTCCTGATTACATGTTTCACTGGATATTGAAGAACCATTGTCAGACTTTATTAAAACTTTATTAATCTTACTGACTGTGATGGTTAAACTGTGATTAATGCAACCTGCGGTCCGTCAGTAACTTCTAACTGTTTCTGCGTGAAGGAGCATCAGCAAGTGGAGCAGGAGGCCAAGGAGCTGGCGGAGAAGATCAACTCCATTGTCTGCAGGGCCAAACTCCTCGCCTCCAATCACTTTGACTCCCAGAGGATCCTCCGGGAGACCGACACCTACCTCACTCTGTAAGTCCACTCTGGACACATTCATGGTCCCCAGAGGATGAACCCCACTGACTTCGGTGGTCCCTTTTGCCAACCTGTTATAGAGTTTCAGCTCCTATAATGGGTCTATGATGAACCACAGACACGTGTCCCATTGAAACCTATTAAAACTCCAATATTTGAAGCCATTGCAGCATAAAATCTGAAGCTCCAGATTCTCAACTGAACTTTTTTTTACTATTTTCCACCAGATTGATCCATTTTCTCATGTTATGGAGCTAATGCATGTTATTCTCCTATTGTCCACTGGGGGCATCGCTGCTGTATAAGGCAATGCATCCAAACCAATGTTGTTATATCTGAATCATGAAAAGCGTGAACAGTAGAAACAGCAGGAGCAAAAGGATTTTTGTTCTTCTTCTGCATGATGCTGATTCCGGGATCTTTGCGCTGCAGGTTCAAGTCTCTCCAGAAGCCTCTGGACCGGCGTCGAGCTCAGCTGGAGGCGTCGGTGCTGCTGTTTGGGTTTTATCATGACGTGGACCTGGAGCTCAGCTGGATCTCTGAACATGTTCCTGCCTCTGGATCGACAGGATACGACAAATCTCTATCTGGAGCCATCAACCTCATGCAGAAACACAAGGTGCCGGTCGGATTGTTGTTTGTTTGTTCATCTAAACAGCTCAGAATAATAATGACAGTGATTTGTGACATATATATAAAGGTCTGTTTTAACATTTTATAAGTAAAGAAACAGCTAAAACAGGATGTGTTCACATAGGAGCTGCAGGCGGAAATGAACGCCCATCGAAAACACCTGAACCACGTCCTGGAGAAGGGGCGGGGCCTAGCCAAATCCAGCAAACCAGACAAAGAGGAAGTGCTCCAGAGGTGCTGTTGTGTTTCTCTTCAGGGTCGATTGTGACATTTTTCTCCTCTTCTTTTTACATGTTTTTTTTATGTTTCTGTTGTTTTCTGTTTGCAGGTGCAAACACCTGAGTGCAGAGTGGGAGGAGCTAGAGGAGGCCTGCAACAGGAGAGCAGCTCACCTCAGCAAAGCCATCACCAGAGAACAGGTCAGAGGGACAGAGAGACGCGACTTGTATTATACGTTTGAGAAAGTGTTTGTTTTTGGAAGCATTTTGTGCTGAATGTGAACCGTCTCCAGCTGCTGTTGGACTGCTCTGAGCTGGAGTCCAGGCTGACCGAGACCCTCACCCTGGTGAACAGCGACGACTACGGCAAAGACCAGCTGGCCACGCAGAGTCTCCTCACCAAACACCAGGTACAGCGTGGGATCATGCGAGTTGTTGTCTTTGTTGCAGTCAGCTTCTCCGAGCTTCCTTTATCGTTTATGAGGTCTTCTCCGCTCCAAAACAAACACACATGTTGTTTAAAACCAGTAAATAACACTAAATATAGCAGTTTCCCATTAAAAATCAGTGTTTCTCTGACCTTGTTCAGCAAACACAGGATGTCCTGAAGATGTCCAACCTTCACCTGGTTACAATATAGAGTTAAAAACCATCAAATGTGTCTTAAAACCAGATATAAAGTCAGTTTATGGTCAGCTTCTGGCGGACAACCACAATGCTGATGCTGCACAAAGAGGTTATGACACAAATGTCAAATAAAATTACAGCTTTCTGTGTGTTATCAAAACAACAGAGGACCTCAGATCCTTCCCTGTGGAACTCCTCATAGTGAAACTGAACCCTGCAGACACTTGCAGCAATCTTTACGTTGAATGGGTCAACCCTCAAAATGTCCGTGATCTTATTCTGTTTGGGAATATCTGTTGGTCAAATGTCAAATGTGTGTGTGTGTGTGTGTGTGTGTGTGTGTGTGTGTGTGATTTCCCCTGCTATAGGTGTTGGAGGGCCAGCTGGAGGTGCTGGAGGTGGAGGTGGAGGAGTTGGGAGACCAGGTGGAGCAGGCGGTTCACAACTGGAGCCTGGAGGAGCTCAGCAGGCCTCGTAGTCGCCTCAGCAGCCTGAACCAGCAGCTGCAGCACCAGGCTGCTCTCAGGTAAATACTGACGCATACTATACTACAAACACTCAATGCTACAGACACTCAATGCTACAAACACTCAATGCTACAAACACTCAATACTCCAAACCCTCAATGCTCCAAACCCTCAATGCTACAAACACTCAATACTCC
>NC_046987.1:20513787-20591287 GCF_009769545.1 Cyclopterus lumpus
TTTTAATGTTTACGACTGCCAAAATAAAACAATTCAGCGGGCTTTTATTCTGAAGGTTCAAATTACTTTAAACCTCTAACCCGAGGACGAATGGTCACGTTGTTGGGGATGTGATTGTAGTTGCAGGAGCAGCTGGACACCGTCGACTCCATCCTGGACCTCTGCACGCCTCAGTTGAAGCTCCGCCTGCAAGAAGTGCAGCAGGAAGTGGTGGAGCGGTGGGAGGAGCTCCGGCTCCACGCGGAGCAGAGGGAGGAGGAGCTAAAACTGGCGTGCCAGAGATACATGTTCCTTAACACGGTGAGGACGGACGGACGGAGGGTGACACATTTAACAACCCCCTTCACGCTTTACGTCCCGCGTGTCTTTGTGCTCTCCAGGCGCAGGATTACCTCCTGTGGTGCAGCCAGCTGATTGGCGCGATGGCCGCCGAGGAGAGCATCAGCGACGTGGCGACCGCCGACCTCCAGCTGGCGCAGCACCAGCAGCTGTGGGCCGAGATGGAGGCCAGGCAGGAGACCTACCAGCAGGCTCTGGACATGGGCGAGCAGCTGCAGACGCAGGACGCCAACAGGAAGGAGGTGAGGCTTTTAAATAAACAGCCTAAAGAAGCTGTAAAAAAAAACACAAAAAAAACACAATTATAATTATTTCAGACGGTCCTTGAACACATCATGTGTGACGAGCTCAGAAAAAGAAGCTTAAAATAAGTTTGATGGAATATAATTGATCATCATTTAAGTTCTCGCCCCGAATAAACTTCATAACAGATTCTGAGCTCCTCGTGAAACTATGACGTCATGATTGATTCATCTGAGACAAACAGTCATGTGACAAAAATATTCAGCGTAAAGTGGAATTATAGATTCCAATGTTTTACCAATTCTTATTCAGAGGGTTGCCTGTGTTTTCCTCCAGGTGTTGGACAAGCTGGAGGCTCTGCAGGAGGAGCGGGACAAACTGGAGGAGCAGTGGAACCAGAAGCAGAGCTGGTTAGAAAGTGTTCACCTGGAGCAGGTGTTCTACCGAGACGCCAACAGCGTGGACAAAACCTCCAGCTCCCAGGAGGTAAAAACTCACCGCTCGGGTCTTTGTCCTTTCAGAGCAAACTCGAGTGTCTGATCGGCGGTTTAAAAAACGAAACAAAACAAAAAACTCTCCCACAGATCCTGTTGCAGAACGGCACTCTGGGAAACGCGGTCGACGAGACGGAAGGTTTGATCAAACGCCACGAAGCGTTCGAGAAGCTGCTCGGCTCGCAGGAGGACAAGGTCTGCTCTTCTCACCTGCATCTGTTTCCTACACTGGAGACACAATTATCTTTTCACAACAAAGTAAATGTTGGCGGATGTACGAGATCCAGATGTATCCGCAGGTGTTTTTGGTTTGGACCAATCGGAGTCCTAGGCAGCTAGGGGGCGTGGCTTAGGGTGTGCGTGACAACACCGACTGTAGCGGCTCCTAACGAGGTTAGCTTAGCTGCTGCAATAGTATCAGTGCTAACATAGTGTTCCTTCAGAGAAGAGCAAAGAACCACACGGAAGGCTTTTATGGATGCAAAAAACACGTTTTCTTTCTTCTCCCGATTGGCTGCTGTAAGAGTTTGATTGACAGATGGTTCGTCCAATCACCTGCCAAGGTTCAATATTAGAATCCAGTGAGCGCTGGTCTCAGTCCTGCACTGATAACTAGAAGTCTGAATTAACTGTTCAGACTGGACACTAATCAACTATCGTATTATTATATACTATTATATCAATTATTATAATTTAGTGGCCTAATATTATCAGTACAATTCAACAGCAAACAACACAATACCATGTCATAAAATACATAAATACTCCAATATAAAAAAAACAATGAGAGTACGTCTCCCCCCCCCCACACCTGTTGCTCCAGCTCTCCTCCCTGAAGGAGCTGGCCGAGCGGCTGAAGAAGCAGCTGAGCCGAGAGAAGAGCGGGCGGGTCCAGACCAGGCTCAAAGCCCTCCTCCAGCGACGTGACAGGATCAAGGAGCTGTCCGTCAAACGGAGGGAGGAGCTGGAGCTCTCCAGGACGCTGTGCATCTTCAACCGAGACGTCGACGAGGTAACCGATCATCCCGAGTTGGCGATAGAGTCGATACTGTTATCAATACTAGTGCTCTTAAGTGATTATCCTTCAGTGATGATCCCTTGACTTGTGATCAGACCCCGTGTGACATCACTACCGTTACCTGCTGCTCCACAAGCAGGTGGACCTTCTGCTCCTCGGGTCTCATGTTGTGATGAACAGCTGCTTTTAATGAGTCTGAGACAGCCAGAGTTCTCGGCATCTCCTGGACGAATAAAGACTCAAATATATAAAATAATAATACAACACTTTGGATCTTTGTCTCCTCTCTGCCATCATGAGCACCAGAGGCAAAGAGGCAAAGCGACGTCTCACTCCGGGACTAAAAACAACTAATAACAACGTGTTCAGAGTCCGTCTTTCTGTCCACGTTGACGGTCTCTGTCCTTCCCTTCAGGCGGAGGAGTGGGTGTCTGAGCGGATGCAGAAGATGGCGGAGGACGGTAAAGCCGACCTCAGCGATCTGCAGGCCAAGATGAAGCTCCTGCAGAAGCACCAGGCGTTCGAGGCGGAGATCCTGGCTCACGGAGAGATCATCGGCTCGGTGCTGCTGGTGAGATGATGAGGCGTTTCTCTCTAATCTTTGACTTCGGCTGCTTTCGAAAAAACATCTGAATATGTCGGGGTTTTTTTTGTTCTTGTTTGTGTGCGCGCAGGCCGGGGAGGAGCTGGTCTCCCTCCGACACCAGAGGTCCAAGGAGGTGAAGAGGAGGGCGGCCGCCCTGCAGCTCCACTGGGAGCAGCTGAAGAAGGCCCTGGCCAGCCGAGGGAAAGCTCTGGAAGATAACAGGGACTTCCTGGAGTTCCTGCAGAAAGTCGAGGAGGTGGAGGCCTGGATCCGACACAAGGTAGGAGGCTGATGGTGTGTGTGTGTGTGTGTGTGTGTGTGTGTGTAATGTGGATTTATAGTGTAGTGTGCATTTATAGTGTGTTTACAATGTGTTTTTATAGTGTGTTTAGAATGTGTATTTATACTGTGTTTACAATGTGTATTTATACTGTGTATTTAGTGTTTACAATGTGTATTTATAGTGTGTATTTAGTGTTTACAATGTGTGTTTATAGTGTGTATTTATAGTGTTTACAATGTGTATTTATAGTGTGTATTTATAGTGTTTACAATGTGTATTTATAGTGTGTATTTATAGTGTTTACAATGTGTATTTATAGTGTGTATTTATAGTGTTTACAATGTGTATTTATAGTGTGTTTACAATGTGTATTTATAGTGTGTATTTATAGTGTTTACAATGTGTATTTATAGTGTGTTCACAGTGGGTCTATAGTGTATTTATCGTGTGTTTTTACAGTTCTTAGTGTGTTTACAGTATTTACAATGTTAATGTGTGTGTGTGTGTGTGTATACAGTGTGTGTGTGTGTGATTAAACCGTGTTCTATTTTCAGTGCACTCTCAGTGTGTAACGTTCACCTCTGACCTCTGTGTGTGTCGCAGGAGGTGATGGTGAATGTTGGAGACGTTGGGAAAGATTACGAACACGGAGTTCAGCTGCTGAAGAAACTCGGCGAGTTCCGAGGGACCGGAGACGGGGTGAGAACGACTTCACCGTGTATTAATAACGTCTTCCTCTCGTCCTTTAGAATGAGCACACAACTTCTAATCCAATGTGTAGTAAAGAGAACGGACTCATCATGCCACTCACAGATATGTATTTCAGCCCAAATCAATAGTTTGATTGCTTCTGACCTATTATTGCATTCAAGAACATTTTTCAACGTTCAGCTGGAAATCAAGATCCTCTTTTATCTTGAAATTCAGTTACAATTCAATTTGTAATCTACATCTTAATGTTTGGAAGTGTTAATACCCATTCTGCACACATGCGTATTGATAATTGTGCTATTTTCAACAGTTTAGGGGACATTTTCACTGAGCGCGTGTTGTTTTGTCCCTGTCATGCTTTTATTTTGAAAACCGCTACTCGATGTGTTGAGTTTGTGTTTACAGCTCGATGCAGGAGCACAAAAGTAACGGCATCGAATAACGATATTGATTGGGGATTAGAATTTAAGCCCCGCCTCTAATTGAAGCGCGTCAAAGAATACACGAGGAGGGCTGACGGAGGGTTTTCATCCGTAGGACGTGACGGTGGACGACGCCCACATCACAGCCATCAACAGACTGGCGTCCCGACTGGAGAAGAGGCAGAGCGCCGATGAACTGGCGACGGTCCGCCGGAGGAGACAGCAGCTCAACGACAGGTTGACGCCCCCGCTCCCAATTTCACCCGTCCCCCCCCCCCCCCCCCCTCACGCTAAAAGAGTCTCGTCTCTCTTCCAGGTGGAGCAAGTTTCATGGAGATCTGAACAACTACAAGAGGAAGCTGGAGGGGGCGCTGGTGGTCCACGGCCTCATCAGAGAGCTGGAGGAGGTCAGAGACCGAGCCAACGGGAAGGTCAGTCGCGTGATGAACCCCAAACGCTGTTTTCCGGGCGTCGCACTCTTCTCTCTCTCTCCGTGGTCTTGATTGTCACTTCAAAATAAAAGTCCTGCTCCTCTATGGAAACGGAGAGAAAATTGGCAAATCTACATATAGGGAATCTACACATCCGACATGTTTCCAAGTGTTAACAATGATGGAGGAAAAAAAAAACATGGAGGCTCTACGTGCTGTTTATATTAAAACTATTGACATGTTGTGCAACCTCTCAACGTTTTTATAGATTTGTTGTCACATGACTGTTCAATCATGACTTCATAGTCACTGAGGAGCTCAGAATTTAATGTTGTTTTTTAACATAATCTGGTTAAAGTTAACGGTTTATTTGTGGCGAGATGTAGAATAAAATGTTTTTTGGACAAAATATCACAATTCAAGCTCTGGCTTGTATTTCGATGCGTTTAGGGACCGTCGGAAAGATGTAAATCTGTTGCTCGCGTCCGAACCTCCGTCCTCTTGTCTTCTGTAGATGCTGCTGCTTCAGGGTCAGGACTGCGGTGTCGACGTGGACAGCGTGGAGAACCTGATCAGACGTCACGAGGAAACCGGGCGAGAGGCTGGCGTCATCCAGGAGAGGTCAAAGGTCAGCGTCGGGTGGGGGGCTTGTTTCGGCAATCTACCGGAAGCCACCGGGTTCTAACAATCTCTCTTTCCTCAGGCGCTGCAGGAGGAGGTGTCGGAGCACCTGAAGGCTCCGTCAGTGATGAGCGACAAGCTGAAGAACAAACAGAAGGAGGTCCAGAAAGCTCTGCAGACTCTAGAAAAGGAGGTGAAGCTCAGGTGAGGGAGGTTTCACGTGGAATATACCTTTTGTATTACTATAAAATATCATGCTCCATATTAATATATTATTTCTGGGCACTGGTGTGAGCATTACTTCTCATAAACTTAATATTCTTACGCAAAATAGAATAGAACAGCTATAAGAGGAAGGTAAATAAATTAAGTAAACAATTCAAACTAAAAAAAGTAAAATTACAACAACAAAGATTAATTAATCAAATAAGATAATCCTTTATTAGTCCCTCGGTGGGGAAATTACAGGATTACAGTAATAAGTAAAACAAGTCGTATAATAACAGAAATAAGATAAAAGAGTAAAAAACAAGAAGAATATTATATATACAGACGGAGTAGAAATAGAATAAAGTGTATAAAATAAATTTAAAATACAAATATAATAGATATATTTCTAATAAAATAAATAGAATGGATATATTTCTAATAGAATAAATATAATAGATACATTTCTCATACAATAAATACAATAGTTATATTTAATTTTATTCTAAATATATTTATTCAAAATATATCTATTTTATTATAATTAAAATATATCTAGAATATTTATTTTATGAGAAATGCATCTATTATATTCATTTTATTAGAAATATATCGATTATATTTTTATTTTATACTTTATATATTTAATTTTGTTGTTGTAATTTAATTGTTTACTTAATTTATTTACCTTCCTCTCACAGCTGTTCTTTTTTGCGATTATTTATTTAACACTTAATAATTGTTCTATTATTCATATATCTTTCATATTTTAATTATATTGTTTTTAGATATTATTCTGTTGTAATCTTTTATCAAACAATAATTTCCTTCATAAAGTTCTATCTTCATTTGATTAGCAGCAGTTTAGATTTAATTAAACTTATTGTCATTTAAAGTGATTATATATATATATATATATATATATATATATATATATATATATATATATATATATAAAGACATAAATACATTACTCACGTGACACGTTGTTTGTTCAGGAAGGAGAAGCTGCAGGAGGCGCACCAGCTGCAGCTGTTCAAAGCCAACCAGCGCCTCCTGCTGGACTGGAGCGCCAAGCAGAGCGCCGAGATGGCAGAGAAAGGCCTCCCCAAGACCAGGACCGAGGCAGACCGGCTCATCGTGGAGCATCAGGACTGGAAGGTGAGCGCCCTCGGTCCGGGGTGTGTGTGGTTCTGTGTGTGTGTGGTAGTGTGTGTGTGTGGTTGTGTGTGCGGTACTGTGTGTGTGTGTGGTTCTGTGTCTGTGTGTGTGTGCGTGTGTGTGTGGTTCTGTGTGTGTGTGTGTGTGTGTTCGGTACTGTGTGTGTGTCTGTGTGTGTGTGGTACTGTGTGTGAGTGTGTGTGTGTGTGGTACTGTGTGTGTGTGTGTGTGGTTCTGTGTCTGTGTGTGTGTGGTTCTGTGTGTGTGTGTGTGTGTGTGTGTGTGTGTGTGTGTGTGTGTGTGTGTGTGTGTGTGTGTGTGTGTGTGTGTGTGTGTGTGTGTGTGTGTGTGTGTGTGTGTGTGTGTGTGTGTGTGTGTGTGTGTGTGTGTGTGTGTGTGTGTGTGTGTGTGTGTGTGTGTGTGTGTGTGTGTGTGTGTGTGTGACTAACCGTGATGTAACCGTGCTCCCAGACGGAGATCGACGCCCGCTCCGAGCGCATGGGCTCCGTCCGGTCCTTCGGTCTGGGTCTGATCCGGTCGGGTCACGGTTCCAAGGCGGAGATCCAGAAGGCCCTGAACCGGCTGGAGGAAGCCAAATCCGGACTGGACCGAGCCTGGCTGAACCGCATCATCACGCTGGAGCAGGCCCGGACCCTGCAGGTGAGGGGGGCACTTTTAAATCCTGAGACGCGATGATCTGCAGGAGGACAGTTTAGGAGGCGACACCCGGGTTCATTTCCTGTAACTACTTCATAATAAAAGTCAGTCTATGCTTTTATTGTGAAGGGGCAGCAGTAAAAAAAAGGGTTTTCTTTGCTGTTAGATCTTAATACTGCAAATATATAAATATTACTTAATAATACATGCATATCTTTGAGATGTGTACTTTTAAAGCACTTTTAAATACAAATTTGATATACTTTACTTGAGTTTTTTGACTTTATGTTATCTTTTACTTCTCCACCACTTCATGTATCTGACATTTATAGTTTTAAAATACCAAACAATATATAAAGAAATAGCTGCTAAATGTTTAAAATACAGAATAACAATGTAATAAATGATATCACAGTGAGAAAAAAGTAAGATTTAATGTATTTTATATTATATTTAATGTATTTTTAGTAACCACGTTGCCCCTGTAGCTCCTCAGCAGGTTAACGTCTCTCCGTCCTGCAGGTCTTCCTGGTCTCTGTGGAGCAGAGTGAGACCTGGTTCACCAGCAAGGAGGCTTTCCTCTCCAACCAGGACCCGGGGGTAAGAACCATCATGGACCAGACCCATTGATTTAAGAACTGTCCAACTCACCTCCTCCTTCTCCTCTTCCTACTCGTCTTCTTCCTCTTTCTCTTTCTCCTCCTCCTTCTCCTCTTCCTTCTCCTCTTCCTCCTCCTTCTTCTCCTCCTCCTCCTTCTCCTCTTCCTCCTCCTTCTCCTTCTCCTCTTCCTACTCCTCTTCCTCCTCTTCCTTCTCCTATTCCTCCTCCTCCTCTTCCTCCTCCCCCTCTTCCTTCTCTTCCTCCTCCTCTTCTTCTTCCTCCTCTTCCTCCTCTTTCTCTTCCTCTTCCTCCTTCTCTTCTTCCTCCTCCTCTTCCTCCTTCTCCTCCTCCTCCTTCTCCTTCTCCTCTTCCTACTCCTCTTCTTCTTACTCCTCTTTCTCCTCCTCCTCTTCCTCCTTCTCCTCTTCCTACTCCTTCTCTTTCTCCTCCTCCTCCTCTTTCTCTTCCTCCTCTTCCTCTTCTTCCTCCTCCTCCTTCTCTTTCTCTTCCTCCTTCTCTCCCTCTTCCTCTTCCTCCTCCTTCTCCTCCATCTTCCTCTTCCTCCTCTTCCTGCTCCTTCTCCTCTTCCTCTTCTTCCTCCTCCTTCTCCTCTTCCTCCTCTTTCTCCTCCTTCTCTTCCTCTTCCTCTTCCTCCTCTTCCTCCTTCTCTTCTTCCTCCTCCTCGTCCTCGTCCTCCTCCTCCTCCTCCTGCAGAGCTCGGTGACGGAGGTGGAGACTCTGCAGAGGAAGCAGGCCCAGTTCGAGGAGGCCCTGGAGGCTCAGGTGGACCAGCTGGACCAGGTGGAGGAACTGGCCCAGAAGATGAAGCAACAGAAACACTACGACTCGGACAACATCGGAGTCAAGAGCCGAGCTCTCGCCGTCAGGTGAACGATGACGTCATCACACCTGTAGAAACCGGAGAAGAGATTCAGCTATTTAACAACCTGTGTCTGTCTCACCTGTCTGTCACACCACCTGTCTGTCACACCACCTGTCTGTCTCACCTGTCTGTCGGTCTGTAGGAGGAGTCGGCTGCAGCAACAGAGCAAATCTCGTCACAAAGCTCTGGATGGATCACTGAAGCTGCAGCAGTTCTTGTCCAGCAGCTACCAGGTACTGGACTCTACTGGACTCTACTGGACTCTAGTCTACTGGACTCTACTGGACTCTACTGGACTCTAGTCTACTGGACTCTACTGGACTCTAGTCCACCGGACTCTAGTCTACTGGATTCTAGTCGACTGGACTTTACTGGACTTTACTGGACTCTACTGGACTCTAGTCTACTGTGTGTTAGTTTGTATCTATATGTGTGTGTGTGTGGTAAACGTGTGTGTGTGTGTGTCCTCAGGTGTGTGTGGTAAACGTGTGTGTGTGTGGTAAACGTGTGTGTGTGTGTCCTCAGGTGTGTGGTAAACGTGTGTGTGTCCTCAGGTGTGTGTGGTAAACGTGTGTGTGTGTGTCCTCAGGTGTGTGTGGTAAACGTGTGTGTGTGTGTCCTCAGGTGTGTGTGGTAAACGTGTGTGTGTGTGTGTGTGTGTGTGCTCAGCTGTGTGTGGTAAACGTGTGTGTGTGTCCTCAGGTGTGTGGTAAACGTGTGTGTGTGTGTGTGTCCTCAGGTGTGTGTGGTAAACGTGTGTGTGTGTGTGTGTGTCCTCAGCTGTGTGTGTGTGTGTGTGTCCTCAGGTGTGTGTGGTAAACGTGTGAGTGTGTGTGTGTGTGTGTGTCCGTCCTCAGGTGTGTGTGTGTGGTAAACGTGTGTGTGTGTCCTCAGGTGTGTGTGGTAAACGTGTGTGTGCGTGTGTCCTCAGGTGTGTGTGGTAAACGTGTGTGTGTGTGTGTGTGTGTGTCCTCAGGTGTGTGTGTGTGTGTCCTCAGGTGTGTGTGTGGTAAACGTGTGTGTGTGTGTGTGTGTCCTCAGGTGTGTGTGTGGCTGAACGAGCGTAACGCCGTGGCTCTGGATGAGAACTGGAGGGAACCGACCAACCTTCAGGCCAAACTGATGAAACATCAGAGCTTCGAGGTCGAGATCCTCGCGAACCGCTACAGAGTGGACGCGCTCACCAAGGTGTGTTCTGAGGCTTTAATACAACAATGTAAATGTATGTATGTGTGTATATATATATATAATGTGTGTGTGTGTGTATAATATTGTGTGTAGGAAGCAGAGAAGCTGCTCTCTGAGTGTCCATCAGCTAAAGTGAAGGTTGGACTTCGTGTCAGAGAGCTGACGGACAGCTGGGACGCTCTGATCCACAACTGTAAGGAGAAGAAGACCAGACTGCAGCAGGCCTACCAGGTACACACACACACACACACACACACACACACACACACACACACAGACGAGACGCTCGCCAACCAAAACAGGGTTTCAAACGCGCGGCGTGCGCGGCGTGTTCAGGCGCTGCAGTTCCAGCGTTCCCTGGACGACATGGAGCGGTGCGTCGGCTCGGCGGAGCGAGAACTGACCAACGAGGACTGTGGGAGCGACCTGCCGTCCGTCAACCGGCTGCTGAAGGCTCTGCAGAGTCTGGAGGAGGAAGTGGACGGACACGGGGACAGGATCCAGGTACGCGACGAGGTGCCTGCCGAGTGCTCCCTGTGAGGGAAGATGTACGTTCAGTTCATAATTTTATATTTTATTACCCGACAGGGTCTGGTGGAAACGGCAAAGAGCTTCAGCTCTCAGGGGAACTTCCTGGCTGAGGAGATCCAGATCAGAGTGGCTCACACCATCAACAGGTCTGACCAGCAGAGTGGAGGAAGTATTCTGAGATGTAGTGGAGTACAACATGTACCTCTGAGGTGTAGTACGGTAAAAAGTACAACATGTATCTCTGAGGTGTAGTACAGTCAAAAGTACAACATGTACCTCTGAGGTGTAATACAGTCAAAAGTACAACATGTACCTCTGAGGTGTAGTACAGTAGAAAGTACAACATGTACCTCTGAGGTGTAGTACAGTAGAAAGTACAACATGTACCTCTGAGATGTAGTACAGTGAAAAGTACAACATGTACCTCTGAGGTGTAGTACAGTAGAAAGTACAACGTGTAGTACAGTAGAAAGTACAACATGTACCTCTGAGGTGTAGTACAGTAAAAAGTACAACATGTACCTCTGAGATGTAGTACAGTAGAAAGTACAACATGTACCTCTGAGGTGTAGTACAGTAGAAAGTACAACATGTACCTCTGAGGTGTAGTACAGTAGAAAGTACAACATGTACCTCTGAGGTGTAGTACAGTGAAAAGTACAACATGTACCTCTGAGGTGTAGTACAGTGAAAAGTACAACATGTACCTCTGAGGTGTAGTACAGTGTAAAGTACAACATGTACATCTGAGGTGTAGTACAGTAGAAAGTACAACATGTACCTCTGAGGTGTAGTACAGTAGAAAGTACAACATGTACCTCTGAGGTGTAGTACAGTAGAAAGTACAACATGTACCTCTGAGGTGTAGTACAGTGAAAAGTACAACATGTACCTCTGAGGTGTAGTACAGTAGAAAGTACAACATGTACCTCTGAGGTGTAGTACAGTGAAAAGTACAACATGTACCTCTGAGGTGTGGAACAATGTATCAGGACACTCTCAAATTAAAATAAAATTAAAAAAAATACTAATATTTTTTAATTTGTGTGTTTTTTTCCATTTTTTTTAAATTTTAGAAATGATTATTTTATTTTGTTTAGAATATTAACCCTCTTGCCCCGGGCTTCCTATTCAGAAGGACATAAACAATCTTTACACACTTTTCACTCTAAAGCAACTCCACTCCCGTCAGGTACAACAGTCTGGCGGAGCCCCTGCAGAGTCGGAGGGAAACCCTGGAGGCCTGGCAGGTTCTGGTCCAGTTCTCCAGGGACCTGGAGGAGGAGGTGGCCTGGCTGAGCGACAGGCTGCCCTCCGTCACTGCCGGGGACTGGGGGAGCTCGCTGAGCGGCACCCAGCAGCTGCTGCACAGACACCAGGTCAGTGCGGACGCCCGTATGACGCAATAATTATTTAAGAAGACGATAACGAGACTGGAAGCAACGGATGTCTTACGGGTGTTTTTTATTTTTACGTTTTAATGACTCTGACTTGATTAAATGGATTATTCTTCCTGAAATTCCCAAATTTAAAAAGCCCCCTTGAACCATCTACATGTTCAACTTCCTGCGTTTTGCTTCTTCAGGCCGTGACGCAGGAGATCTCAAGCCGCGCGCCATTGGTCCAGGCCGTTCAGGAGGCGGGGCATAGCCTGGTGAGGAGCCGTCACTCGGGAATTGAAACTCCTCTGTTTGTGATATGAAGAAGGAAACGATGAGTCATACTCTCCTCTCAGGTCAGAGGTCGTCACTTTGCGTCTCACGACATCCGGGAGCGTCTGGAGGAGCTGAAGCGTCTCCACGAGGAGCTGCTGATGGAGGCGGAGAGGAAGGGGAAGCTCCTGCAGGAGGCGCTCAGCATCCACAGCTTCCTCTCCGAGGTGAACGTCAAGGCAGAACGTTTACTGGGGCACAGCTGGGAGGTTTTTTAAACTAGGCATGGGGGGGGGGGGGGGTGGGGGTGGTGTATATCGATGGAGAACTGAAGAAGCTACGATAGCTACGGATTAATTTCACAGTTTAACCACCAGAATGTACTAACGAGTAATGAGTTGCATTGTGATGCGTTCAGGCTCCGCTCAGTGAAGATGAGTACCGGCTGAAGGTAAATTCTAACGTTCTCATGATGCGTTCACGTGTAATCTAGTAAAATGTAGCGTTGGTGAGGAACTACAATAAAACCATAGATATATAAAATAGATATTAGAGATTAATTGCGTGCGTGTGTGTGTGTGTGTGTGTGTGTGTGTGTGTGTGTGTGTGTGTTTAGGTGTCTGAGCTGCAGCTGTGGTCGGAGGAGCAGCGGGCGGGTCTGGAGTCTCGGGACTGCGGGAGGAGCGAGGAGGCGACGGAGGCCCTGCTGAGGAGGCTGGACTCTGTGGACGTGGAGCTGGAGAACCAGAGGAGGACGGTGGAGAGGCTGCAGGAGAGAGGAGCCTCGCTGCAGCACCTGGGACATCCCAACAGGTAAACGGGCCCACGGCGAGGTCACCTGGTTAAAACACCTGGTTGAGACCCCTGTCCACTCCGGAGGAGGTCATAAAATATAAACCTCAAAATAAAGTCTGTCTCTCTGTGTCCGTCTCAGCCACCTGGTCGGCGAGTCTCTCCCAGGTGTCCCTGAACGCTTCGAGACTCTCCTCCGACTCTCCGCCGCTCGTCGCGCCGCTCTGGAAGACCAGCGCCGCCTCTACGTGTTTGAGAGGGAAGCCAAAGAACTACAAACATGGCTGACCTCCAAGAAGACCCTGGCGGAGTCCAAGGACTGCGGGCAAGACCTGGAGGACGTAGAGGTGAGTCACACAAGTTCCCTGAAAGGTAGATAAATGGATTCTTTGATCACGCAGTTTCAGATTTAAATTATTTTAGCTTTTTTATATGATTGATTTTCATGACATCTCCTCCTCCTCCACCTGCAGGTCCTTCAGAAGAAGTTGGAGGTTCTGGTGTCGGAGGTGTCCGGTCTGGGTCGGAGCCGGCTGACCTCGGTGCAGCAGCTGGGCGGAGGGCTGCAGCAGGACCGCGAGGCCCGGAGGAGGGACGACGCCCTCAGCGGCCTGTGGGACGACCTCAACGGCAGCATCAGGACCAGAGAACAGGTGCGGAGGCGGACCCGGTGCCTGCGGCGTTGCTAGTGGTGTTTACTGGTTTATTTCGTAGTTATGGTGCACATTAATCTTATTAATATTAGAATCAGCCAAGAGGTCTCCCTAAAAAACTGAACACAGGATCTAAATTAGAAAGTGATCATTTATCATTTATAAACACGCAGGATCAATAAAACAAGAAGACAGAACTACAGATTGAGAGTTTAACCATCACAGTGTCAATATCAAGAATCATTCATGTGTTTCTAGTCTCTGATCATGTGACTTTGTAAACAACCAATCAGTGTTTAGACCAACAGGAGGAGAGCTAGTCACGTTAGCTAGTAACTGGAGAACCAGCGGAGGTTCACCTGCGATGCATTCAGGCTCTGCTCAGTGAAAAGGAGTACTGGCTGAAGGTCAATTATAACGTTCTCATGATGTGTTCACATGCACTCTAGTAAAATGTATCACGTGAATATAAAATAGATATTGGAGATGAATTATGAGCTCTTTATCAGCTTGTAATTAGTCGATTAGTTTTCTGATTCCTTCACTCTGTGACGGTCTTTTTCCCGCGTCCTCCAGAACCTGAAGTCGGCGAGGGAGGTCCATCAGTTTCATCACGACGTGGACGAGCTGAAGGGCTGGATGGCCGAGAAGGAGGCCGTGCTGGACTCCGAGGACCCGGACCAGGACCTGCACTCCATCCAGACTCTGCTGAGGCAACACGAGGCGCTGGAGGTCTGCTGAGGACTTTTATTTTGACGGGGTGGGGGGGGGGGGATTCCAAGTTGAGCTGCAACAACTACACACATATTAATTTCTTTAAAAAAATGATTTGTGTATTTTGTGTTCTGGAAAAAGTACTCACATCTTGTACTGCAGTAAAAGTATCAGGATCAAGATGTACAGTACGTAAAAGTACGGATCATTTATATTTGATTACTGTATTATAATTATTGATGCATTAAATGTGTTTATCACTTTAACGATGCAGCTGGTAAATTTACATGTATTATTTTTTGTTAATCTGAAGATCTCTCTAAAAAAAATTTATACACCAAATATTGTTTTAATATTTATTTTATTTTGCTGCCTTTGTAGTGTGGATTTTGAAAAGTTTTAAAAATAAATAAAGATTATTATTATTATTAATAAATTATAAATAAGTAGAATATTTATATAAAGTTTACAATATACTTTATCTGCTGGCTAGTAAATTATAAAACATTCAAATGTATTTTATTTCATTTTCTTTCATTAACCTCTAAAGCAACTGATACCGTGATAAAAGAATAAAAGGATCAGAACATTGCGTAAAGGTCCCCGTGTCTCACCAGAGGGACCTGGTCCTGATCTCCGAGGAGGCCACCAGGAGCCGAGAGGAGGGCCGGGCTCTGAGCAGACGGCAGCCTCACGTCAGAGCGGCGACCGCTCGGAGGCTGGAGGAGCTGGAGGGCTGCTGGACCGGCATCCAGGACAAGGCCTCCCAACGCCGGGCCAGACTGGACCAGGTCCAGGACGTGCAGAAGTACCTGGCCCACTGGACCGAGCTCATGTAGGTCCAACGAAACCCCACGAAACCGTCACCACGAGGCTTCTCAGTTGATTACTGACATTAGGTTTTCTGGAAAATCTATGTTGAAATATGCAAATGAGGCATTACCTTAATTAAATATACACTGACTTTAATATATTTCCAGAACATAAATCTGAATTTTGGTTTAAGCCAGGTTCAAAATTCTTGTTTCATGCAATATTAGTTCCACATATTAGAGTCAAATGTTTTTTTTACATTCTGGATATCTCTTTGTTTCACTTTAAGTTTACTTAAAAATGGGATGCAGTCGTAGTATTTCTGCTTTTACTGCTTTAAAAGAAGTGAGTACTTCTTCCAGAACTGGTCAAAACACACTTCACACACAAGGCTTCATGCTCAAATTAAAAGTAAACGGTTCTTTTTAAAGAAATACTCGAGTAAACAAAGTTTATGATCGACAACTACGCACACATTTTGGTTATTTTTGGTAAGCTCTCTGCAGGTTCTCGAACCGCCGATCTCCTGATGGAGGGACGATAACAAATCTCGGTTCGGCAGAGGAAAAAATAAATAAATAAAAATATAAAACGTGCCGTCCTCGTGTCTCAGGGCCTGGCTGAGGGAGACGCTGTCTCTGGTTCGAGGGGAGGCGCTGAGCGTGGAGGGAGGCGACCCGGAGCAGCTCCTCAAGAAACACCAGGAGCACCGCGTCCAGATGGACCGCCAGCTCAGCAAATCACAGGCCGCCAAAGAGGAGGGGCGGAGCCTGGTGGAGGGAGGGAACTTCATGTCCCCGGAGGTCAGAAACACACACACCTCTCTCTCTCCTGATGTCTCTCTCTCTCCTGATGTCTCTCTCTCTCCTGATGTCTCTCTCTCTCACCTGATGTCTCTCTCTCTCCTGATGTCTCTCTCTCTCACCTGACGTCTCTCTCTCTCACCTGACGTCTCTCTCTCTCCTGATGTCTCTCTCTCTCTCTCCTGATGTCTCTCTCTCTCTCCTGATGTCTCTCTCCCTCTCTCCTGATGTCTCTCTCTCTCTCCTGATGTCTCTCTCCCTCTCTCCTTATGTCTCTCTCTCTCTCTCCTGATGTCTCTCTCCCTCTCTCCTGATGTCTCTCTCTCTCTCCTGATGTCTCTCTCCCTCTCTCCTGATGCCTCTCTCTCTCTCCTGATGTCTCTCTCCCTCTCTCCTGATGTCTCTCTCTCTCTCCTGATGTCTCTCTCCTGATGTCTCTCTCTCTCTCTCCTGATGTCTCTCTCTCTCTCCTGATGTCTCTCTCCCTCTCTCCTGATGTCTCTCTCCCTCTCTCCTGATGTCTCTCTCCCTCTCTCCTGATGTCTCTCTCTCTCTCTCCTGATGTCTCTCTCTCTCTCTCCTGATGTCTCTCTCCCTCTCTCCTGATGTCTCTCTCTCTCTCCTGATGTCTCTCTCTCTCTCCTGATGTCTCTCTCCTGATGTCTCTCTCTCTCTCTCCTGATGTCTCTCTCTCTCTCCTGATGTCTCTCTCCTGATGTCTCTCTCCCTCTCTCCTGATGTCTCTCTCCCTCTCTCCTGATGTCTCTCTCCCTCTCTCCTGATGTCTCTCTCTCTCTCTCCTGATGTCTCTCTCTCTCTCTCCTGATGTCTCTCTCCCTCTCTCCTGATGTCTCTCTCTCTCTCCTGATGTCTCTCTCTCTCTCCTGATGTCTCTCTCTCTCTCTCCTGATGTCTCTCTCTCTCTCCTGATGTCTCTCTCCTGATGTCTCTCTCTCTCTCTCCTGATGTCTCTCTCCTGATGTCTCTCTCTCTCTCCTGATGTCTCTCTCTCTCTCCTGATGTCTCTCTCTCTCTCTCCTGATGTCTCTCTCTCTCTCCTGATGTCTCTCTCTCTCCTGATGTCTCTCTCTCTCTCTCTCCTGATCTCTCTCTCTCTTTCCTGATGTCTCTCTCTCTCTCACCTGATGTCTCTCTCTCTCTCGCCTGATGTCTCTCTCTCTCTCCTGATGTCTCTCTCTCTCTCCTGATGTCTCTCTCTCTCACCTGACGTCTCTCTCTCTCACCTGACGTCTCTCTCTCTCTCCTGATGTCTCTCTCTCTCTTTCCTGATGTCTCTCTCTCTCTCCTGATGTCTCGCTCTCTCACCTGACGTCTCTCTCTCTCTCCTGATGTCTCTCTCTCTCTCTCTCCTGATCTCTCTCTCTCTCTCCTGATCTCTCTCTCTCTTTCCTGATGTCTCTCTCTCTCTCGCCTGATGTCTCTCTCTCACCTGACGTCTCTCTCTCTCTCTCTCCTGATGTCTCTCTCTCTTTCCTGATGTCTCTCTCTCTCTCTCCTGATGTCTCGCTCTCTCACCTGACGTCTCTCTCTCTCTCCTGATGTCTCTCTCTCACCTGACGTCTCTCTCTCTCTCTCCTGATGTCTCTCTCTCTTTCCTGATGTCTCTCTCTCTCCTGATGTCTCGCTCTCTCACCTGACGTCTCTCTCTCTCACCTGACGTCTCTCTCTCTCTCTCCTGATGTCTCTCTCTCTCTTTCCTGATGTCTCTCTCTCTCTCTCCTGATGTCTCGCTCTCTCACCTGACGTCTCTCTCTCTCTCCTGATGTCTCTCTCTCTCACCTGACGTCTCTCTCTCTCTCTCCTGATGTCTCTCTCTCTTTCCTGATGTCTCTCTCTCTCTCTCCTGATGTCTCGCTCTCTCACCTGACGTCTCTCTCTCTCACCTGACGTCTCTCTCTCTCACCTGACGTCTCTCTCTCTCTCTCCTGATGTCTCTCTCTCTCTTTCCTGATGTCTCTCTCTCTCTCTCCTGATGTCTCTCTCTCTCTTTCCTGATGTCTCTCTCTCTCTCTCTCCTGATGTCTCTCTCTCTCACCTGACGTCTCTCTCTCTCACCTGATGTCCCTCTCTCTCTCCTGACGTGTGTCCCTCTCTCTCTCTCTCTCTCTCCTGACGTGTCTCTCTCTCTCTCTCTCCTGACGTCTCTCTCTCTCTCCTCAGGTGGAGGAGCGCGTGCGGGAGCTGGAGGAGATGGAGGTGCGGGTGGAGAAGGTTTGGGAGGAGACCAGGCGGCGGTACGAGGAGGAGCTGGAGATCTCCCTCCTGCAGAGGGAGCTGGAGCAGGCGGAGCGCTGGCTGAGCTCCTACGAGAACTCGCTGACGGCCGAGGACTTCGGGGTGAGGAGGTCAAAGGGTCAAAAGGGTCGGGAGGAAACAGGAAGTCGGGTTATTGCAGGTTTCGCCTGCTGATGACCAAACACGGTCAGCAGAAAACGTAGAGGCCCAATCTGGATCTCCTCGATCTTTGAGTCTGTGAGGGTTTAGTTCATCGAGTGTTTGAGTCCTTTATAAACCCGTTCTTCAGAGGGAAGTCTATGCTTCATGTGTTAAAGCTGCATTCTCTCTACTGACCACCAGGGGGCGACTCCTCTGGTTGTATAGAAGTCTATGCTTCATGTGTTAAAGCTGCATTCTCTCTCCTGACCACCAGGGGGCGACTCCTCTGGTTGTATAGAAGTCTATGCTTCATGTGTTAAAGCTGCATTCTCTCTACTGACCACCAGGGGGCGACTCCTCTGGTTGTATAGAAGTCTATGCTTCATGTGTTAAAGCTGCATTCTCTCTCCTGACCACCAGGGGACGACTCCTCTGGTTGTATAGAAGTCTATGCTTCATGTGTTAAAGCTGCATTCTCTCCACTGACCACCAGGGGGCGACTCCTCTGGTTGTATAGAAGTCTATGCTTCATGTGTTAAAGCTGCATTCTCTCCACTGACCACCAGGGGGCGACTCCTCTGGTTGTATAGAAGTCTATGCTTCATGTGTTAAAGCTGCATTCTCTCTACTGACCACCAGGGGGCGACTCCTCTGGTTGTATAGAAGTCTATGCTTCATGTGTTAAAGATCTTCTTGTTCCTCCAGGACTCTGTGTCGGATGTGATGGAGCTCCTGAAGAGGCAGGAGGACCTGGAGACCATGATCCAGGCCCAGAGCGACCGCTTCGTCGCGCTACAGAAGAAGAAAACACAGGTCGGTTCATCGGCTCTCTGGAGGCGACGAACGCTTTCTTTCTCTTTTTGCTCTGAACTTTTTTCTTTTGTTCCTCTCAAGAGGGAGAAGAGAGTCGATGGAAGCTCCGACCTTCAGGACAGAAAACCTCCGGCCAGAGTTTCGTCTCTGAAGAGCAAACCGTCGAATCCAAAGAACTCCTCTTCTTCCTCCTCCTCCTCCTCCTCTTCATCCTCCTCCTCTAGAGATGTCGTCCGTCGAGTCAGCGGCAGACTCGTCATTTCCTCCACGCTAGACGGAAAAACGAGCTCTACTAGCCCGACCCTGCACCTCCTCTCCAGGAGACACTTCAGTACCGGCGGGGGGAAACGGGAGGAGGACGAAGACGCCGGCAGTCCTCCTGCTGGCCCGAGCCCAACAGGTGGCGCTCCCCTCAGAGCATCGCCGGACTCCTCCTCTCCCTGGAATCCTCCGTCTCCTCCTCCCTCCTCCTCTCCCAAGACTCCTCCGTCTCCTCCTCCCTCCTCCTCTCCCAAGACTCCTCCGTCTCCTCCTCCCTCCTCCCGTCAAACCTTTGTCTCGTCTTCCTCCCCTGAGAAATACCGTCGTCCCCTATCCAAACCTCCTCTGGCTCCAAAGCCCGGGAGCTCCTCCCCCGCCCCACCGCCTGACTCGGCTCCGCCAATCAGAGAGCTCGTCGCTCCCACCGAGCCGCCGCCGTCGCCGTCGCCTCCTCCTCCGGTCGCAGAGATACGTTCTCCCCCCGAATCTCCTCCGCCCGCAACGAGGGCCGAGCTCCACGACGAGGCTCCCGGTGCTGAGCCGGTTCCACCACCCGACCCCGCGACCGATGCACCAATCACAGAGGAGGAGACGGCATCAGCTGACCTCGCTCCTGCAGCACGCGAGCGGCCTCCGTCTCCTCCTCAGGGAACCAGGAAGTTAGACGATGTGACGGAGGAAGACGCCGACTTCCACAGAGAGGTAATCTCTCTCTCTCTCTCTCTCTCATATCAGCTGTCGTAACTTTGTGGTTATTACTGAAAGCTGATTGGTCGTCGCTCTCTCTGTGACGTTGTCAGGTGACAGCCGAGCAGCCAATCAGGATGGAGGGGACGCTGCAGATCAAACTGAAACAAGGAGGGAACAAGGTGAGAAGTTCAGAGTGCAGTTAAAGGAGTACATTTAAAAACAGTAAACGAAAACATTTCAACATGGCCGACAGCTTAGAAATCGTCAACCAGCTCTTGAAGGTCACTTATTCAATTAAGAGATCCATAACAAAATGTTAAACATGAAAGCCTTTCACCTCCGTGTCCAGTGTGACGATTGGCTGACAGGTGTGTGTTGTCCCCGCTGTGATTGGCCGCTGCAGGGTCTGGAGCACTGGGAGGAGGTGTTTGCGGTTCTGGAAGGAGAGACGCTCGGCCTGTTCAAGGACCGGGCGGCTGCCGACGAGGTACCGACGGCCCTTGAGTATCGCGTTGTGGCAGAACATCGTAGGCTGTCTATTAAAAAAGAGATCCGCCCCCTTTTTTAATGATGTCATCGCTGAGACGCCATGTTGTTTCCTCAGAAGTCCTCCAGGTGGCCTCCTGTCAGCGTGGGCGGAGCCGTTTGCAGAGAGAACGCCTCCTACAGGAGGAAGGAGAACACCTTCAGACTCATGTGAGAACCATTCGCCTTGTGGTTACCTGTGTGTTGTGGTTAGCTGTGTGCTGTGTTTACCTGTGTGTGTGTGCTGTGTTTACCTGTGTGCTGTGTTTACCTGTGTGTGTGTGCTGTGTTTACCTGTGTGCTGTGTTTACCTGTGTGTGTGCTGTGTTTACCTGTGTGCTATGTTTACCTGTGTGTGTGTGTTTACCTGTGTGTGTGTGTGTGTTTACCTGTGTGTGTGTGTGTGTGTTTACCTGTGTGTGTGTGTGTGTGTGTGTGTGTGTTTACCTGTGTGTGTGTGTGTGTTTACCTGTGTGTGTGTGTGTGTGTGCTGTGTTTACCTGTGTGCTGTGTTTACCTGTGTGCTGTGTTTACCTGTGTGTGCTGTGTTTACCTGTGTGTTGTGTTTACCTGTGTGTGTGTTTACCTGTGTGCTATGTTTACCTGTGTGTGTGTGTGTTTTTACCTGTTTACCTGTGTGTTGTGTTTACCTGTGTGTGTGTGTTGTGTTTACCTGTGTGTGTGTGTGTGTTCGTTTACCTGTGTGTGCTGTGTTTACCTGTGTGCTGTGTTTACCTGTGTGTGTGCTGTGTTTACCTGTGTGCTGTGTTTACCTGTGTGTGTGCTGTGTTTACCTGTGTGTTGTGTTTACCTGTGTGTGTGTTTACCTGTGTGCTGTGTTTACCTGTGTGTGTGCTGTGTTTACCTGTGTGTTGTGTTTACCTGTGTGCTATGTTTACCTGTGTGTGTGTGTGTGTTAGCCTGTGTGCTGTGTTTACCTGTGTGTGTGCTGTGTTTACCTGTGTGTTGTGTTTACCTGTGTGCTATGTTTACCTGTGTGTGTGTGTGTGTTAGCCTGTGTGTTGTGTTTACCTGTGTGCTATGTTTACCTGTGTGTGTGTGTGTGTTAGCCTGTGTGCTGTGTTTACCTGTGTGTGTGTTTACCTGTGTGTGTGTGTGTGTGTGTGTTTACCTGTGTGCTGTGTTTACCTGTGTGTGTGTGTGTGTTAGCCTGTGTGCTGTGTTTACCTGTGTGTGTGCTGTGTTTACCTGTGTGTGTGTGTGTGTGTGTGTTTACCTGTGTGCTGTGTTTACCTGTGTGTGTGTGTGTGTGTGTTTACCTGTGTGTTGTGTTTACCTGTGTGTGTGTGTGTGTATGTGTGTTTACCTGTGTGCTGTGTTTACCTGTGTGTGTGTGTGTGTGTTTACCTGTCTGTGTTGTGTTCACCTGTGTGTGTGTGTGTGTGTTTACCTGTGTGTGTGTGTGTTTACCTGTGTGTGTGTTGTGTTTACCTGTGTGTGTGTTGTGTGTTGTGTTTACCTGTCTGTGTGTGTGTGTTTACCTGTGTGCTGTGTTTACCTGTCTGTGTGTGTGTGTGTTTACCTGTGTGTGTGTTGTGTTTACCTGTGTGTGTTGTGTGTTGTGTTTACCTGTGTGTGTGTGTGTGTGTGTGTGTGTGTATGTGTGTTTACCTGTGTGTGTGTGTTTACCTGTGTGTGTTGTGTTTACCTGTGTGTGTTGTGTTTACCTGTCTGTGTGTGTGTGTTTACCTGTGTGCTGTGTTTACCTGTCTGTGTGTGTGTTTACCTGTGTGTTGTGTTTACCTGTGTGTGTGTGTGTGTGTGTGTGTTGTGTTTACCTGTGCTGTGTTTACCTGTGTGTGTGTGTGTGTGTGTTTACCTGTGTGCTGTGTTTACCTGTGTGTTGTGTTTAGCTGTGTGCTGTGTTTACCTGTGTGTTGTGTTTACCTGTGTGCTGTGTTTACCTGTGTGTTGTGTTTAGCTGTGTGTTGTGTTTAGCTGTGTGCTGTGTTTACCTGTGTGTTGTGTTTACCTGTGTGCTGTGTTTACCTGTGTGTTGTGTTTACCTGTGTGCTGTGTTTACCTGTGTGCTGTGTTTACCTGTGTGCTGTGTTTACCTGTGTGTGTGTGTGTGTGTGTGTGTTTACCTGTGTGTGTTGTGTTTACCTGTGTGTGTTGTGTTTACCTGTCTGTGTGTGTGTGTTTACCTGTGTGCTGTGTTTACCTGTCTGTGTGTGTGTGTGTGTTTACCTGTGTGTTGTGTTTACCTGTGTGTGTGTGTGTGTGTGTGTGTTGTGTTTACCTGTGCTGTGTTTACCTGTGTGTGTGTGTGTGTGTGTTTACCTGTGTGCGTGTGTTTACCTGTGTGCTGTGTTTACCTGTGTGTTGTGTTTAGCTGTGTGCTGTGTTTACCTGTGTGTTGTGTTTACCTGTGTGCTGTGTTTACCTGTGTGCTGTGTTTACCTGTGTGTTGTGTTTACCTGTGTGCTGTGTTTACCTGTGTGTTGTGTTTACCTGTGTGCTGTGTTTACCTGTGTGCTGTGTTTACCTGTGTGCTGTGTTTACCTGTGTGTGTTGTGTTTACCTGTGTGCTGTGTTTACCTGTATGTGTTGTGGTTACGTGTGTTTACCTGTGTGCTGTGTTTACCTGTGTGCTGTGTTTACCTGTGTGTTGTGTTTACCTGTGTGTGTTGTGGTTACGTGTCTTTACCTGTGTGCTGTATGTACCTGTGTGCTGTGTTTACCTGTGTGTGTGTTGTGGTTACGTGTGTTTACCTGTGTGTTGTGTTTACCTGTGTGTATTGTGGTTACCTGTGTGTTGTGTTTACCTGTGTGTTGTGTTTACCTGTGTATTGTGGTTACCTGTGTGTGTTGTGGTTACTTGTGTGTTGTGTTTACCTGTGTATTGTGGTTACCTGTGTGTGTTGTGGTTACTTGTGTGTTGTGTTTACCTGTGTATTGTGGTTACCTGTGTGTGTTGTGGTTACTTGTGTGTTGTGTTTACCTGTGTGTGTGTGTGTGTGTTTACACTTGTGTGCTGTGTGTGTGTTAGACTGGAGGACGGCAGTCAGTACCTGTTTTCAGCGTCCAGCAGAGAAATGCAGCTGCTTTGGGTGAAGAAGCTTCAAAACTGTTCTGAATCTACCAGCAGCGACTCCGACGACTCAGGGTACACACACACACACACACACACACACACACACACACACACACACACACACACACACTCGGCAGGGGTTTATATATTCTTTTAAGATTCTAAAGAGGTCCTAGCGAAAATGGCAGCGTAAAAGTTTCACACAAACACCAAATAAAAACACAGATATTAGACTTAAAAAAACAAAAAATTACAAAGAGCTTAAAACAACAACAAAAGATAATATCACAAAAGAGACAAAACAAACAAACAAATTGTCATTCAGAGCACAAATTATTCTAAATCCTGTTTTTAAAGAAAGAAAACATCCAATTGAAGGTTGAGCTTGATGTCGGGGCCACTTTACTTTACTTTGACACTTTACTTTAAACACTTTACTTTGACACTTTACTTTGACACTTTACTTTAAACACTTTACTTTAAACACTTTACTTTAAACACTTTACTTTGACACTTTACTTTAAACACTTTACTTTAAACACTTTACTTTAAACACTTTACTTTGACACTTTACTTTGACACTTTACTTTTGACACTTTACTTTGACACTTTACTTTGACACTTTACTTTGACACTTTACTTTGACACTTTACTTTAAACACTTTACTTTAGACACTTTACTTTGACACTTTACTTTTGACACTTTACTTTTGACACTTTACTTTAAACACTTTACTTTAAACACTTTACTTTTTCAATTCAATTCAATTCAGTTTATTTTGTATAGCCCAATATCACAAATTACAAATTTGCCTCAGAGGGCTTTACAATCTGTACACATACGACATCCCTGTCCCAGGACCTCACATCGAATCAGGAAAAACTCCCCAAAAATAACCTTTCACAGGGAAAAAAGGGAAGAAACCTTCAGGAGAGCAACAGAGGAGGATCCCTCTGCCCGGATGGACAGAAGCAATAGATGTCATGTGTACAGAATGAACAGCATTTACAAAGTTACATAAACACATTACATGAATATGACAATGTATGAATGGAACTCCAATCCATGAAACAGAAGGAGGTAGAGAGGAGGGGGCGGGGCATCAGCAGGGCCAAGGTGGGAGGCCGGCTCACCAGGCATCAGACATCTCCAGGTCCAATGGACCCTATGAGACGTGAAGTCACAACGACTCCGGGGAGGAAGCAGAGTTAATAAGGTGCAATGGAGAGATGTAAATGTATCCATAAGGAGAGAGAGAAGAGGAGAGAGGTGCTCAGTGTATCCTAAAACATCCCCCAGCAGCCTATAAGCCTATAGCAGCATATCAAGGGGCTCGACCAGGGCAAACCTGATTCAGCCCTAACTATAAGCACTATCAAACAGGAAAGTCTTAAGTCTATTCTTGAATGAGGTGACTGTGTCTGCCTCCCGGACTGAAAGTGGAAGCTGGTTCCATAAAAGAGGAGCTTGATAACTGAAGGCTCTTGCTCCCATCCTACTTTTTAGGACTCTAGGAACCACAAGTAGCCCCGCATTTAGTGAGCGCAGCTCTCTAGTGGGGCAATATGGTACTACAAGCTCCTTAAGATATGATGGTGCATCACCAATCAAGGCTTTGTAGGTGAGGAGAAGAATTTTAAATGTGATTCTTGATTTTACAGGGAGCCAGTGCAGCGCAGCTAATACAGGAGTAATGTGATCTCTTTTCTTAGTTTTTGTAAGTACACGAGCTGCAGCATTCTGGATCAACTGGAGGGATTTAAGAGACTTATTAGGGCAGCCTGATAATAAGGAGTTGCAGTAATCTAGTCTGGAAGTAACAAACGCGTGAACCAGCTTTTCTGCATCTTTTTGAGACAAGATGTGCCTGATTTTTGAAATGTTACGTAGATGAAAAAATGCAATCCTTGAGATTTGCTTAACGTGGGAGTTAAAGGACAAGTCTCGGTCAAAGATAACGCCTAGATTCTTTACAGTGGTGTTGGATGCGAGGGAAATGCCATCTACAGAAACCACATCACCAGATAATTGATCTCTGAGGTGTTCAGGGCTGAGTAAAATAACTTCAGTTTTGTCTGAGTTTAACATCAGGAAGTTGCAGGTCATCCATGTTTTTATGTCTTTAAGACATTCTTGAATTTTAGCGAGCTGGTTGGTCTCCTCTGGTTTGATCGATAGATATAATTGAGTATCGTCTGCATAGCAATGAAAGTTTATGCAGTGTTTCCTGATAATATTGCCCAAAGGAAGCATATATAAGGTAAATAAAATTGGTCCAAGCACAGAACCTTGTGGAACTCCTTGATTAACGTTGGTGGTCATTGAGGCTTCATCGTTTACAAATACAAATTGAGATCGATCTGATAAATAGGATTTAAACCAACTTAGTGCGGTACCTGAAATGCCAATCGACTGATCCAGTCTCTGTAATAGGATGTCATGATCAATGGTGTCGAACGCAGCACTAAGGTCTAATAATACCAGTACGGAGATGAGTCCTTTATCTGATGCAATTAGGAGGTCATTTGTAATTTTCACCAGTGCTGTCTCTGTGCTGTGGTGTTTTCTAAATCCTGACTAAAAAATTCCTCAAATAAACTATTCTGATGTAGGAAGTCGCACAACTGATTTGCGACTACTTTCTCAAGGATCTTAGAGAGGAAGGGAAGGTTAGAGATTGGTCTGTAGTTAGCCAACACCTCTGGATTAAGAGTGGGCTTTTTCAGGAGAGGTTTAATTACAGCTACTTTGAAGGAATGTGTTACATGGCCTGTTAGCAAAGACACATTAACAATATCCAGCAGAGAGGTGCCAATTAAAGGCAACACGTCTTTAAGCAGCCTCGTTGGGATGGGGTCTAAGAGACAGGTAGACGGTTTAGAAGTAGAAACCATTGAGGACAATTGGTCTAGGTTAATGGGAGAAAAGCTATCCAAATATACACCAGGGCATACAGCCGTTTCCAAGGCCACTCCTCTTGATGACAGATCGGTAGTAGTTAAGGGCAAGAGAGCATCAATCTTGCCTCTAATAGTTAAAATCTTTTCATTGAAGAAGTTCATGAAGTCATTACTACTGAGGTCTATAGGAATACACGGCTCCACAGAGCTGTGACTCTCTGTCAGCCTGGCTACAGTACTAAAGAGAACCCTGGGGTTGTTCTTATTTTTCTCTATTATTGATGAGTAATAGGCTGCTCTGGCATTACGGAGAGCCTTTTTATATGTTTTAAGACTATCTCGCCAAACTAAGCGTGATTCTTCCAGATTGGTGGAACGCCATATGCTTTCAAGCTTTCGTGAAGTTTGCTTTAGGTTGCGGGTCTGAGGGTTCTACCAGGGAGCAAACCTCCTTTGCCTCACTGTCTTTTTCTTCAGTGGGGCTATCAAGTCTAGTGTCATTCTCAGTGAGCCTGTAGCACTATCGACAATATGATCAATCTGGGACGGACTAAAGTTAGCACAGGAGTCCTCCGTCACATTGAGACGTGGTATTGAATCAAATGCAGAAGGAATCGCTTCTATAAATTTAGCTACAGCACTGTCAGTTAGACATCTGGTGTAGAAACTTTTGACTAACGGTGTATACTCGGGGAGTATAAACTCAAAAGTTATGAGGTAATGGTCTGACAGAAGAGGGTTCTGTGGGAAGACCTCCAAATGCTCAATGTCAATGCCATATGTAAGAACAAGGTCGAGGGTGTGGCCAAAGCAGTGAGTGGGTTTCTGTACTCTCTGACAGAAGCCAATCGAGTCCAACAATGAGATAAATGCAGTACTAAGGCAATCATTGTCAATATCCACATGAATATTAAAATCTCCTACAATAATAACCTTATCAGTTTTAAGGACTAAACTTGATAAACACTCAGAAAATTCAGATATAAATTCTGAATATGGACCTGGTGGCCGGTACAGTATAACAAATAGAATTGGCTGTAATGTTTTACAGGTTGGATGTGAAAGACTAAGAACAAGGCTTTCAAATGAGTTGTAGTTTAGTTTAGGTTTAGGATTCATTAATAGGCTTGAGTCAAAGATGGCTGCTACTCCACCTCCTCGGCCGGTGCCTCGAGGAATGTGAGTATTAATATGACTTGGAGGAGTTGATTCATTTAGGTTGACATATTCGTCATGCCTCAGCCAGGTTTCAGTAAGACACAATAAATCAATGTGATTGTCTGATATTAAATCATTTACTAATACAGCTTTAGATGACAGAGATCTAATATTTAGGAGTCCACATTTAATTATCTTCTTTTGTTGCACTGTGGCAGTAGTGATGTTAACCTGTATGAGGTTATTTTGTATGACTCCTCTTCTGGTTACTTTTGATTTAATTAATTTAAGTGGCCGTGGGACAGACACAGTCTCTATAGAGTTAAGCTTAAGGGTGGGTAACTGCTCGAATGGAAGAGCAGAGAAGGGTGGAAGACTACAACTCTGCTTCTGCTTCCTGATCTGAACTCTGGGTCATGGATTAAGTCTGTTAATCAACTTCGCCATGTTCGCAGAAATGAGACGCGCTCCATCCCAAGTGGGATGAATGCCGTCTCGACTCATCAGATCAGGCTTTCCCCAGAAAGTCTGCCAGTTATCTATGTAGCCCACATTGTTTGCTGGGCACCACCTGGACAACCAGCGGTTGAACGACGACATGCGGCTATACATGTCATCATTAATCAGATTGGGGAGAGGGCCAGAGAAAACTACGGTGTCCGACATTGTCTTGGCATAAGTACACACCGATTCCACATTAATTTTAGTGACCTCCGACCGCCGCAGTCGGGAGTCATTACCGCCGGCGTGTATTATAATCTTACTGTAACTACGCTCATCTTTAGCCAGCAGTTTTAAACAAGATTCAATGTCGCCCGCTCTGGCCCCCGGGATGCATATGACTTTGGTCCCTGGCTTCCCTATCTTCACGTTTCTGACTATGGAGCTACCTATAACCAGAGTGGGTTTCTCAGCGGGTGCGTCGCTGAGTGGGGAAAACTGGTTCGAAACGTGAAGAGGTTGGTGGTGCTCAGAGGGCTTCTGTTTAGACTTAAAACCCCTTCGAACAGTCACCCAGCCATCCGGCTGCTCGGGGGCTGTCGGGGGACAGCTAACAGAGGCTAAAGCTAAAGGCCCCGCGCCGGCTATGGGGGGTGGCGAGCTAACTAGCGTAACTGTCTGAGCTTCGATGGTGCGGAGCCGTGCATCTAACCCACTTAGAACTGCCTCCAACCAGCAAATGAACTACACTTGTTGCATGTACCGTTATCATTAAGAGAGGCAGAGGAATAGCTATACATGAGACACTCTGAGCAAGAGGGAGCGGGAGGGGGAGAAGAAAACATCGCGAGCTGCTAAGCTGGCAACCGGAAGTGATGCAATACGCTTACCGGAAGAGAGAGAGCGATGCGTTCAGGAGGTTCCTGAACGCATCGCTCGCAAGTGTCCTTTTGACACTTTACTTTTGACACTTTACTTTAGACACTTTACTTTGACACTTTACTTTAGACACTTTACTTTGACACTTTACTTTTGACACTTTACTTTAGACACTTTACTTTGACACTTTACTTTTGACACTTTACTTTAAACACTTTACTTTGACACTTTACTTTTGACACTTTACTTTAAACACTTTACTTTGACACTTTACTTTTGACACTTTACTTTGACACTTTACTTTAGACACTTTACTTTGACACTTTACTTTTGACACTTTACTTTAAACACTTTACTTTGACACTTTACTTTTGACACTTTACTTTGACACTTTACTTTGACACGGTCACTTCCTGTTCACTGGTTGCAAAACGAAAACAAGATGGCGAACTCGAAGGCGTCGAAACGTCCACAAACCAACTTCCGCTTCTTATGAAGAAGTCTGTGCATGAAATCTTTCGCGGTGTTTAGAACAACAACAATGTTGTTGACACGTTTCTGCTCGAAAGAAATATAGAATTTTTTGAATATTTAAGAGCGTATAAAAGTCTTTAAAACAGATGTCGTGACTAAATCATGAGCTGTGCAGGAACTACTTTAAATACGTCATGAAAACCTCAGAATAAGGTACGACTTATGAGTATTCAGGTTTGATTCATCAATATTGTGTCCTGGCTGTCATTTTATTCCTGAAGGATTTAACAGATTTTTTTTTTTTTTAAACTAACACGGACACAATAGCGTTTCGTGACTCGTTTTTATATTTTTTTGGGGGGTTTGGACTCAAACCGGACGTCAGCCGCTAAAAGTGTTTGATGGAGTCTCAGACTGAAGTGGTTTTCCTTCACACTGCGTCAGGTAATTTGACTTTCACACCTCACCTGCTCACACTGTGCACCGCTCAGGTGGGCGAGAGGCCAGAGAATCGAACCTCCCTGCCGGAGATACTTTGACAAGCTGAATTACATTCAGCGGGGAGGAAACACGCAGGACGCAGCCGCGGGGCCATTCAGCTGTCGCCTGGTTTGGTCTGCAGAGGAAACGCAGCTGAAGGACATTCATGAAATGATTTCTGCAGGAGAGTTTTGTTTGTTTGACAGCTGTGGAAGCATAAAAAAGGTTTTAGCATTCTTTAATATTCTGGTTTTTTTGCCGTTATTCTGAAAAAGACAAAGCTCAACCGGTACTGAAAAGTGAAGTCTATGCTTCATGTGTTAAAGCTGCATTCTCTCTCCTGACCACCAGGGGGCGACTCCTCTGGTTGTATAGAAGTCTGTGGTTCTTGTGTTAAAGCTGCATTCTCTCTACTGACCACCAGGGGGCGACTCCTCTGGTTGTATAGAAGTCTATGCTTCATGTGTTGAAGCTGCATTCTCTCTCCTGACCACCAGGGGGCGACTCCTCTGGTTGTATAGAAGTCTATGCTTCATGTGTTAAAGCTGCATTCTCTCTCCTGACCACCAGGGGGCGACTTCTCTGGTTGTATAGAAGTCTATGCTTCATGTGTTAAAGCTGCATTCTCTCTCCTGACCACCAGGGGGCGACTCCTCTGGTTGTATAGAAGTCTATATAAATGACTCTACTTCTCTTGATTTATTCCCTCAGTAAACATTGTAAACATTAGTTTTTGGTCTCAATCTCTAGTTTCAAGTCTTCTTCAATACAGCGTGATGTTCATTTAGTAAATTATGGTCATTTAGAGTAAAAAAAAACATAAAGCAGGGGATGCTTTAGGGGCGGGGCTACAAGATGATTGACAGGTCGACACCATAGACGTATATAAGTATTGATTGTGGTTTCTCGTTTACTTCCCGACGTCAGTCGGGCGATGTTAGCGCTGGGGCTAAAATCGCTAGCTTGTTTCTTTAGGAGAGCGTCGTCGGTCAACGTGAGTTTGGAGAAGTTGGCCGAGGCTCCGGATGACTCCGCCTCCACCAGCAGAGCCGAGAGCGTGGAGAGGCAGTCGTCCGCCGAGGGGCAGCCTCCCCCCAAACCCCCCCACACGTACTACAACAAGCACCGCTACCCCGAGGACGGGGGGGTCCCGACCGCAGGTGAGACGACGCAGCACGTTAGCACGTTGTTCAACGACCAGTTCGTCGGGTGAGCGTCGACGACTCTCTGTGATCTCCTGCTCGCTGCAGGTACTGAGGCCCCGCCCCCTTCCGGGCCTGCTCCTCCACCGCCCGACGCCCAGGACCCCCCCACCGTGACCCCCCAGCTACCAGAAGACGGCGGCGGCAAGTCGAGGAGGAGCGTCTTCAGGAAGTTTTTCATTAAGAAGTAAAGCTTTACTGACCGTCACTTTCCTTTTTATTATGGGAAGCCAAATGGTGCATTCAAATGATTTGAATTGCACCTTTTTAAAAACAACAATGAATATAAAACAGACGACAAAAGTAAAAAATAATGCTAACGATAAAGTGCTTTTATTTAAGTGCCTCACAGAACATGCAGAACCCATTGACGAGCTAGAACGCAGATCATTAGCTTGAAATTATTTTATTAGAATAATCAAAATAAAATACCAAAATGAATCATAAAAAACATGTAAATCAAAAACCAGAAAGTAATAAAATAAATAAAACTTGGAGACTATAATCAATAATCAATAAGATGATCAAATCAATCCTGGTCGAGGAGTAAACCGATCTGAAATCAATAAGTTTGATCTCCCATCTTCTTAATTTGTGAAGAGTTTTATTAAAAGCTTCAACAGCTGTAACTTTTTTTTGTGGGGTTTCACGAAAACAAACCTCTTGTCTATTTATTGACGAGTAAACGAATCCAAAAACCCCGTCAGGCTCCATTCAGTTCCGATCAATAAGTCGATCGGTTCCTATGAAGAGTCACGTCGGGGGTTCAAGTTTTCTTTTTTTTTTCGGGGTAAATTAAATCCAATTGAAGCGATTGATTGAGAGTCTTTGAGACGAGCCGACTCTGTGAACACGTGACGTCATCGATTAGGACGCTCTTTGTTATTGTGTATTAACTACTGATCCTTGTATTGATTACCGTGAGACTAAAAACTGGATTTTTACTGCACTGAATGTTTTTGATTAAATATTTTTCCCCGTTTCCTCGTCGACTTCCTGCTTCATTTGACTTCCTCTCAGAGAGCTGTGCTTGTCATGTGATCAATAACCCATCGGTTCATCGATCTATTGATCGGTGCTGGTAATAGCCACATCTATTGTTCATGTTTTTGATACTTTTATTGTGTTTTTCTTGTCTGTTGTATTTAGTATTTAACTGTGTAGTAGAGGTACTTGTACTCTAACATAGTATTTAACCATGTAGTAGTGGTACTGGTACCCTAACATAATATTTAGCCGTGTAGTAGAGGTACTTGTACTCTAACATAGTATTTAACCGTGTAGTAGTGGTACTTGTACCCTAACATAGTATTTAGCCGTGTAGTAGAGGTACTTGTACTCTAACATAGTATTTAACTCTGTAGAGGTAGTACCGGTACTCTAACATAGTATTTAACTGTGTGGAGGTAGTACTTGTACTCTAACATAGTATTTAACTCTGTAGAGGTAGTACCGGTACTCTAACATAGTATTTAACTGTGTGGAGGTAGTACCGGTACTCTAACATAGTATTTTGCCATGTATTAGTACTAGTAGTAGTCCTAGTAGTACGGTACATCCTGCTGACGTGCAGTTCTTCCCTTCGCCGCACGGCGTCGCTGTCGCCGCACTAACGCGTCTCTCCGGGCGGAGCCTGCGGGCTCCAGCCGCTGATCGTCCGGCTCCGGGGTTCATGTCCATCGATTGAACCATTAACCCCGCGGCGCACCTCGGATAATGACTCCCTTCTTGTTGTCTGCTGCAGGAAGCCGCTTCCTCTTCCTCTTCCTCTTCCTCTTCTCTCACTTTTTATTTCATAATCAGAGGACGTTCCTCGCGCGTCGGTGTTTTGTTGATTTCACAACTTCAACATCAAAGTTTGGTGCAAAATACGTAATTTTGACACGTGAAACACACCATTTAAAAAAAATAAAATAATCACAATACCCTAATAAAGAAATTATGACATTACTGTAATATAATATATATTATTACAATAATATGCATTTTATTTTCATATCAAAGCGTAATCTTTTATATATATAAATATATTTTTTAATAAGTTTAAATCTTCTTTGTATTCGATAAATGACGAAAAAAAACAATTTAGGGAAATAAGAAGAAAACAGTAAAATAATACTGGTATAAATAATAATGATATAAACCATAAAGTCTTCCGACTGTTAGCGTCATTGAATGCACATTTAAGGGCAAATTAAAAGGTGAAACTTAAGGGTTTTAAAGCTTTAATTCCGCATCATCTCTAACTTGCACCCAGTGACCGTCAGCTTCACTGTTTCCGGTGACTGTCGGTGTGTTGGACACCTTTTTGTCCCTCCGGGCCTCCGTCTGATTCCTCCTTCAGCATTCAGCTCACGGAGACAGAACCGAAAGCAGCAGGAGACACAAACCCGTCTGGTTATTAGAGAAAGAAAACCAGTTCAACCAGTTCAACCAGTTCCATGTGTTCAATGCTTCACTGGGCCGATTCGATTTAAAGGAAATTGACATTTTATTTTTATTTTATTTGAGAATTTGTATTATTCTTGAATCTCCAGCTGCTTTCTGCTGCAGACATTTCGTCATTTATTTATTTGGTTGCATGAAATAAAATAAAATAAACCGATGTTACTTAGATAAACATGTTATTTTGTTCCGGTTCTTAAAAGAAAAACAATATATTTTCTCTCCAATTGAACCTTTAAAAAAAAATGAGAAGTTCATTTTTATTGATGCAGCCAAAGGAAGATTAAAAATATATATATATATATTTAAATGTGAATGTTTATTAAAAAGCAGTTTGTTTTCGACGCGTGGAGGATGACGTCACAGAGGGAGGACACATATACCGGTGACTATAAAGTGATTATTATTGATCTCTTTAAAACATTTTTCTTATTTTAATGGTGGTTTACAATTTTTTTTAAATTTGTTTTACTCTTGATCATTTTAGGTTAAATAAACTTTAATGTAATATTTAAATCCGTTTGTTTTCATGATGAAGAAACAATTCGTCCGCTTCGACAGAAATAATCTGATTTATTATCAGGAAATAACAGATAAGTGAAATATGAGGTTAATATGAAAGATTTTATTTAAAGGAGAAAAGTCGAACGGGTTCATCTGTTTTTATTCACAAACGTGTATTTAAATATTTACTGATATTAGTACATTTACTGGATATACTTTTAAATACATCTCTGACATAAAAACGTCTCTAAAGTTGAATGTTTATCGAATAATTGAAGTTTGTATAATTATTCATTCCGATTTTAATGTTTTTGTTCCTCCAGATATCAAATACAAACGAAAACACAGATCACTTTAGGAACGATCGAAGATCAAAAGTTTAAATAAATCGATCAGATATTTATATCGGTGATGATGTAGTTCCTGTTTCCGCCGCTGGGAGGCGCCCTCTGTCCTCTGCTGTCGAGCCCTCTGATTTATTTGCTCACAACTTCCCTTCCGCCCTTAAAGCTGATGATAAACATTATGATGATGATAATGACAGTATTAATAATAATAAACAATAGTAATAACAGTATTAACAATAATACACAATAGTAATAACGATAATAGTAATATTAAACAATAACTACAATAATAGTGATAATAATAATACCAACAACAATAATAGTGATAATAATAATACCAACAACAATAATGTAATAATAATAATAAAAATAGTAATAATACCAACGACAATAAAACTAAAACTGAGGCTGTTGGTTGAGGAATCAGTCGTCAGATTATCAGCCTTCATGATCCAGTTCTCCCTGAAGCTCCTCAGACAGGACGGGGGTCAAAGGTCACAGCTGAAAGCAGGAGGAAGGTTCCGGTTCCTGAAATCAACTCAACGAGGTTCTGTTCGGGTTCAAGACACCAAACGTGAAAATAGGACGAAGTCCCGAAGCCCATTTAGAAACCTGCACTTCGTCTTTAAAGAGTCCTTTAATCCCTGTTGCCCCATTAGAGCCCCCAAACACCTCAAGATATCCCTCAAGAACCAGTAAAGCCCCTTAAGAACCCCATAAAACCTTTGAAGGCTACTGGAACCCCCATAGAATCCCCTTAACGACCCACCAAAGCCCCTTAAGAACCCCTGAAAACCTTTCAAGGCTGCTGGAACCCCCAAAGAATCCCCTTAACGACCCACCAAAGCCCCTTAATAACCCCTGAAAACCTTTCAAGGCTGCTGGAACCCCCAAATAATCCCCTTAACAACCCACCAAAGCCCCTTAAGAACCTCTGGAACCTCCTTGAAATAACACACCCCGGAAGTCATTATGAACCCTTAATACCCCCGGAAGACATTAAAATGCTTCTTGAGAACCAACAATACCCCTTAACATTCCTGGAACACCTTAGAACCCCCTTATGAACTCCACTCTGCAACCCCCTTACGCACCTAAGGAACTCCTTAAGGGCTGCCGGAAACTGTTAAAGAACCACAAAATCTCTTATCAATGTATTTTTAAACTCATACTTCAGAACCAAAAGAAACTGCTGCTGGAACCGTTTTAAGATCCCTTAAAGGAACCCTGAAACACCCTCAATCCTTGAATCCCCTTAAGAACTCATTTCACAACTCAAAGGCCCCATAAAACTGATTTTAGGAACGTATAGGAACCTTTTACAAACCTTGTAAAGACCCAGTGGAACATCCCCAAGAACCTAAAAAAAACTAAGAAGCACTTCTGGAACCATTAAAGACACCAAAGGAATCCCCTTAATTACCCATAGCACCCTTAAAGTCCCCTCAAAACACCCGGAACAGACAATCAAGATCCAGTGGCACCTCTTTAACAACGTAAGGAACCCGTTAAGGTCCGCTGGGAACCCCTTAATAACATCAGATGTGACTTGGGAACAACACCTTAACAAACCACTTAGGACCCCCTTAAGAATCCTCACATATCCCTTGCAGAACGCCTAGAACCCCTTAGTGCTTCGACACTCCTCTGATCGGCTTCAAAGATTGAACGAAACGCGGTTCTAAGTTTCAAGAACATGAAAATAGAACCAACATTCACTTCTGGTGTCTGGAGATGTTAATTATGACGGAGGTCCAAAAAAAAATCCTCTTTTCCACCCAAATATATATATATATGTTTATAATTATAATTATAACACAAAATAAATCCATCACACAAAGTATAAATCGACTTAACTTTGTGGAGCTTCGGGTAAATGTTTTCTGCATTATTTTATTAAATTATATGTTTAAATCTGGTTTCCGGTTTGATGTCACAGCAACAACAACAACAACAACAACAACAACAACAACAACAAAGAGGCACATTTTGTGCATCTGTGTGTTTTAGGAGTCTGGTTTTGGGGTCTGAGGGGACCAATCAAAAGAGAGACGACCCTCTCTCACACGCGCTGCGCCGCGCGTGCACGATTCAGAAGGAAATGAACTTTAACTCGCGAGTTGTTGACCAATAAGAACACGCGTCGCCTCTTTCTGGTTTAATATGGAGGTTAAAAAATGATCTCAGTCTGTTTTTATTTGTCCCATAAATAAAAGGAAATCCTGCTTCTTCCTTTTTTTAATTCCACATGTGCTTCTTTCCATCACGTGGTTTCTTTCCTGACCATCAGAAGCTTCACTTCTCTCCTGCTTCTGGTTTTAATGGTTCAAACCGGAAACGACGAAGCTGCAGGTGAAACACGTTGAAACACACCTGTTTGTTTCAGGAGGCTGGACGGGTGATGCGTTTTCTTCCTCTTCCTCCTCTTCTTCTTCCTCAGTCCTGTTTGGATGCTGCAGAGCCCACACGCGCGCACACACGCACGCGCACACTATGTACACAAGCAGATCCGGTTGACGGTCCAGACTCCGCTCCGATCTTCAGCTCCTGTGAGGAAACTAATAACAAACAAACAATCAGTATGTTTAGATCAGTGAACAACAGAGAAGCTGACAAACAAACAAACAAACAAACAAACAAAAAAAACTACCCCATCAAAATAAAAGCTTGGTTTAAAAAAAAAAAAAAAAAGGACAAACATTATTCCTCAAAATGGATTCAGGACGCAATGAAATTCACCGCGCGGACGGAATATTTGGTTTTATTATTGTTTATTAATTAATTAATTATTTTCCTTGGGTTCATTCCTTAAACTTTGAGATGACATACAACCTCCTTTTTGTTCCCCGAAGAGCCCCAACAGTCCGCCACGAGTCGTGCTTTGAGTTCTCCAACTGAATTATGATTGTTTATGTCTTTATTTCAGTGCTCGGACTACTAATGCTCGATGATAACTTCATTTAATTATTATTTACACCGTTCAAACGAGCAGTAAACTCACACCTCCCCTTAAAACACCACGATGACAACAATACATGGGAATACATCTTTTACAGACTAAAATGGAGAATGAATAAATAAAACCGGAAAGAAGAATCATAAAGGAACAACAACTTGAACACGTTCAGAGAAAAACACACAAGATGATATTTTAAAAATGCATTCCTCTTAAAAACAACAACTCCAAACTGAAATAAAACCACTTGGTTTCTTAAATTGTTGTATTTAGTCGTTGGCTCCGCCCCCCGCCGGTCTCATTATTATACTTATTTAATATTAATTGTATTATTTATCAGCAGGCTTCCCTTCAGACCTGCAGTTCAGGCTGTTGAGAGACAACAAACCCTCCAGTGAAGCGTCGGCGTCTCGGTGCGTAAAAACACGGCTCCGGGTCCCCGACCTCCGGCGCCTCCTCCGGGGGGGAAACATCCCGACAGGAGGTCCTTTGGATCCAGAGATAAACATATATACATACGCGTACATATACAAATATATATTATTTAGTTCGTTAAAGAGATTTTCTGTGATTTTAAAAAGACTGTCTCACGTTAAAGCATTTAAGGTGGACTGGCCGAGTTATTTTTTTTTTACTTTCTGATAATAATCATGTTTATATGTTTATTTATACATGTTTATTAAAAGTTAGAGTCACTGCAGCAATTATATCAGTAATAAGCACTAGTGCATAGTAACAACAGTACCATTGATGTACTTATACTACACATTGTGTCACCAGGAACTGTACTGCACCTGCAGCAGTGTTCAGTATACTGGTGTATTAGTAGTATTCGGTGGTAGTATTCAGTAGTAGTATTCAGTAGTAGTATTCAGTAGTAGTATTCAGTAGTATAGAAGCTGAATACAAAACGTCGTGTTTATTTTAACATCCTCATAATAAAAAAATATCTGAGAGACATTTTGAGCATCAGGGTTTTTATGTATTTACAGTCACGTGTTTACATTCCTCTTGGTCACGTGTTAAAATACCATTTATATGTACTAATACTGTTAGTAGCAATTATTACTAATTGTAGTATTCTGATATGTCATTGAAAACATGATTCATAACTAGTATAAAGATGCTCTAGTGTGTATATAGTACTAGTACTATAGTGGTGTACTATTGGATAGTACTGTCAGCAGCACTAATAGTACTATGATAGTATTATTAGAGTCGCAGAGCAAAGATCTTATAAAGACTGAGATCTTTATTTCAGACTCCAATAATCCAGTTTATGATGTATTTAATATTATTCACATTTTATTCATTTATTCGGTTACATATTAAATGTTTTTGTGTGTAAACTTCTAAAGATAATTTAGTTTCACGGCAGAAAAAACCCAGAAAACAAATAAAACAGGTGAAACAATGATTGTGTCACAAATCAGCTGGAATCAGCCTTTTAGAATAAACGTGTGAATATAAACGAGAATAAACCGGAATGTGTGACCTCGGTGTGTGTTAAAGTACACGAGGGAGTAGTGGTGGTGTACTTTGTACTGGTATCGTGGTAGTACTAGTAGTACCAGACACAGTATTTGGTAGTACCATCAGATTTAATGTAATGTGTCAAAAATGTTTCCCCCCAAAAAGTGAAATAAATCCAGCTGTAAATATAAAATCAATCTTCCTTCAGATGTTATAAATAATATTGTCATGTTTTCATAAACATCAGTAAATAAAACTAAAACATATTGGTGTTTAGTTTCCCTTTTTAAAGTCTCCTCGCGCGGCCTCCTCTCCTCCTCTCCTCCTCTCCTCCTCTCCTCCTCTCCTCCTCTCCTCTCCTCTCCTCCTCTCCTCTCCTCCTCCAGTCACTCAGAGTGAGGTTCTCCTCCGGGCACGAAGCCGCCGGGAGGAACCCGCAGAACCTCCCCGGCACGAGACGCCGTGTTTTTCCGCCTCTCCGGTGCGCGTTTTTTACGCGCATCTTTACGCACCGAGAGGAGCGTCTCCGGAAGAAGAGCCGCAGCCCGCAGCCGCTCAGTCTGACACGCGAATCACCTCCGCGTGTCCCGCCCGTGTCCGCGTGCCCTCCGGACCCCCCCCCCCCCCCCCCCCCCCCTTTCTCTCTCTCCTCTGTTTATTTTCCCTGTGAGTTCTGCATGTAAACAGTTTGGAACACGAAGAAGAGGAAAATATATGAATCGGAGGAGTCTAAATATGAGGAGATTTGGGTGTACGCATGCACGGTGTGTGTTTTCCAGCGACGGGTTTAGTGTAGGTGGGGGGAGGAAGGGAGTAGGCGGGGGGGGGGGGGGAGTTTGTTTTCCACGCTGCAAAAAGTCTCAGTGAAGTCTCGGCTTCACTCAAGTTTTTATTTTTTTTTTCCTCCAGAAAAAACACATTATGACGAAAAAAATTATACATTTTTAAATAACGTGGAATTGATCGAATAAACCAAGTGTGTGCGTTTTTTAAAAATGAGGCTGAAATGTGAGCCGCAGACTCAAAAGTTTCAACATAAACAAACGTTTCGCTTCAGGAGGAAAAAATACAAATTCATTCCGACGGATTTTCAGGTTTATTTTGATCACTTTATTTTTTTTATTTTTTTCAAGACTCAATAAGACAGACAACATCTTTTTTTTAAAAACACTCCTCGTGTTGGGCACTTTTTGCAGCGGGCCCCGGCATCGGTGTGTGTGTGTGTGTGTGTGTGTGTGTGTGTGTGTGTGTGTGTGTGTGTGTGTGTGTGTGTGTGTGTGTTTCCCCGAGCGCCCTGATTGGCTGAGCGCGCAGAGGAAGCCTTAATATTTAATACTAATGTCCCCCTGGTTGGCTGAGAACTGGAAAGGTCCAACCAATGTTTTTGACTTGCTTTAGTGGCTGCGGCTCCCTAATTAATTGCAGCTATCTGTCTCCTATCGATGTGTGTGTACATGTGTGTTGTGTGTGTGTGTGTGTTTCCTCTTTTCTCCCCAAACCGAACATGAAATAGTTTGTTGGGCTATACTTTCTTTCTTCCTATCGTTCCCCCCTTCCTTCCTCCCCGTCCTGGTTCGCGTGCACAGACCGGACAGATTGAAACCCAGCTGTGTGCGTCGCTCCTGCTCGTTGCCATTTTCCCCCCTCATTGCCCGGTGATGTTGGATATGGGAGAGCGCAAAGAGGTGAAAATGATTCCCAAATCGTCGTTCAGTATAAACAGTTTGGTGCCGGAGGCCGTGCAAAACGACAACAACAACCACCAGACCCAGCAGCAGCAGCAGCACCACCAGAACCACCACCACCACCACATCCACCGGCCCGGCGGCGGCGGCGGCGCGGACGAAGCCGAGCAGAAGGCGCCTCTCCCGGCCGCGCAGCCCGACGGGAAAGCGGATCCGAAGAGCGACTCGTCGAGCCAGGAGAGCTGCCCGGACGAGAAGGAGAAGCAGCAGCAGGAGGAGAAGAAGGAGGGCAAGGACGGCAAGGACGGGGACGGCGGCGCCGGGGGGAAGGACGGAGAGAAGAAGAGCGGCAAGTACGAAAAGCCCCCGTTCAGCTACAACGCGCTGATCATGATGGCGATCCGGCAGAGCCCCGAGAAGAGGCTCACCCTCAACGGCATCTACGAGTTCATCATGAAGAACTTCCCGTACTACCGGGAGAACAAGCAGGGCTGGCAGAACTCCATCCGGCACAACCTGAGCTTGAACAAGTGCTTCGTGAAGGTGCCGCGGCACTACGACGACCCGGGGAAGGGGAACTACTGGATGCTGGACCCCAGCAGCGACGACGTCTTCATCGGCGGCACCACCGGGAAGCTGCGGCGGCGGTCCACCACGTCCCGGGCCAAGCTGGCCTTCAAGCGGGGTGCCCGGCTGACCTCCGGGCTGACCTTCATGGACCGCGCCGGCTCCCTGTATTGGCCCATGTCCCCCTTCCTCTCCCTGCACCACCCGCGGGCCGGCGGCGCCCTGGGCTACAACGGGACCTCCCCGGGCTACCCGGGTCACCCCATGTCGTACAGCACCATGCTCACGCAGAACATGAGCAACAGCCACTCGTCGTTCCCGTCCTCCAACGGGCTCAGCATGGACCGGCTGGTCGGCGGGGATCTACCGTACGCGACGCACCACCTGACGGCGGCGGCCCTGGCGGCCTCGGCGGTGCCCTGCGGCCTCTCCGTGCCTTGCTCCGGGGCCACGTACTCCCTCAACCCGTGCTCGGTCAACCTGCTGTCCGGGCAGACCAGCTACTTTTTCCCCCACGTGCCGCACCCGTCCATGAGCGCTCACTCCGGCGCTTCCTTGCAGGCCGCCCGGGCTTCGGCCTCCAATTCCCCGCAGGCTCCGTCCGCCTCCTCGCTGCAATGTGACTCTCTGAGGCCGACTCTCTCCGGCTCTCTGCCGGCCTTCTCCTCAGGACTTTCCGGAGGTTTGTCTGACTATTTTACGCATCAAAACCAGGGTTCGACCTCCAACCCGCTTATACACTAACACCCCGAAACCCTACCCCCCCCCCCCCCCCCCCCCCCACCCGGCCCCCCCAGCCTCACCCATCCATCCTCCCCATTCCACCCCCGAAGGAGTGAAAAACCGTAAAATGACTGGAACTGTAAGTTGGAACATTTTACACTGAACATTTACATTGTAAAAAAAAACCAACAACAAAAAAATACAAAATTATTATAAACTACCTACTATAGAAAAAAAGAGGAGAGGCTTAAACTGCAAAACAAAAACAAAAAAAGAGCAGCAGAGAAACTCGCAGAAAGCAGCGCTGAAGTTTCCAGGTATTTTTTTTAATATTATTATTGTTATTATTATTATCTCTTCTTCTTCTTCTTCTTCTTCTTCTTCTGCTCCATCTCCTCCTGCAGTTTTTACTTTCTGTGTACATAATGTCTGTTATTATAAGTGTCCGGGTTTGTCTCTGTATAATAATGTCAGTCAGCGACGTGCAATGTGACCTGAGCTAAAAAAAATAGTAATAACCACGCGGAGGATGAGGCTGATGTGTCTGTTGTTGTCGGAGGAGGCGTTACTTTTTTTTTTTAGAGAATGTGTATTTAAAATAGTTTTTATTTTTGAGATTTAAAAAAAAAACCCAAACCGGTTAAAATAATAATAATAATAATAATAATAATAATACTAACCCGCATGTCTGCAGTATTATCAGGTCTCATGCGGGTCAGAAGGAAAGCGGCGGATTAAAACATTTCTTTTTTTTAATTTCACTACATTTTTTTTAAAAATGTGAAATGTGTATTTCTTTTAAATTTAAAAGTCCCGAGGCCGCTTCTCCATTCCTTCATTTACCAGTTATTTTTTTTTGAAACTGTTCATGTACATTTTCATAGACCAAAGAATCGGTTTTTAGTGGATAAAGAGTCCTGAATGAGGCCTGCAGGACCCGAGAGGGGTGAGAGACCAGAGGGGTGAGAGAGAGAGTGAGAGAGAGAGAGAGAGACTTCCGCTTTCATCGCTGCAGACATTTTTTTTTAAACGAGAATTTGTTCTTATTGCAGTCTTTGGGAATTTTTTTTTCTTCCTTTTTAAAAGAAAAAAAGAAATTAACCAGAAATCTGAATTGCGTCGATTTAAAAAAAAAAAAAAAAAAAAAAAGATTTCCTTTCAGTGAATGTTTTGCCGGTGCCTTCTGGAAGCACTTCCGCCTTAATCACAACTCGTTTTTTTTTTTTTTTAGATTACATGTTAAACGTTAATTTAACGGATTAATTCTGTTTTATTTTTTAAGCAGAATTCATGAACATAAATGTCTCGTTTCTTTTTTTTTCTGTTCATGGATATTTTTCTGACTGTAAAACGTGATCGCCGCTAACGACGGACCTTCACGCCTCTTCTTCTCCTTCTTTTCTTTCTTTTGTTTGGGTATAATTAGTAAAAGAGAGAGAGAGAGAAAATGTCTATTTGTAATTTGATTTTTTTTTTTTTGGGGGGGGGGGTCCTTCTTTTCCAAGGAGAAGAACAATGTAAAAAAAATGCCTCATTATCTAATACTACTTGGAATGATTGTCCTTTTTAATTGTCGTCTCTAAAAAACAATTTTTCATGGTTGTGATACTATTGTGGTCTTATTCTTATTCCCGTGTTTGTCGCTTACAAAAGTAAAAAAAAAAAAAATGAAAAAAAAGAGCAAAAAAACCAATGTTTTAATGATAAAAAGAATAAAAATAAAAGAATAGGTTACGTTCATAACTAACGCAACTCCGTTTGTCTTTTTCTTTTTACTCCTGCCTTCCGTGTTGTCACTGATTGTATCACCAGGTACTTGAACACAACAGTTACGTTTACTCCACATTTATTTATTATTATAATTGTTTTAAAGAGAGTAACATTTGCCTTGAATTTGGGTTTTTTGTTCACGCGCCTCTTTAAGTTTAAATCCATCAAACGGGTTACGACATTTTCCCCCGAGTCTCCTCTGTTTATGTTTTTGGTTGTTTTGCTTGTTGTTGTTGTTGTGGTTGTTGTTGTTGTTTACACACACACACACACACACACACACGTGTGCACGCGCGCACCGCAGCAGCCGCAGCTCGGGCGCGTGAAGCTTTTTACGCCGTAAAGATTTACAAACCCAAACCGTGGTGCGTTCAGGCCGCTGGAGCCCGACGGACTTTGGGACATTCTCTCCCTTTTTGAACAGTGTACCCCGAGGGGACCGCGCACAGGTGCGGGGCCCCTGTGCGCGGTCCCGTGCACCAAACCCCGCAGACCATCATCACATTTAACACATTTAAGTTCATTGAAACGGTTTCTGGGGGTTTTTAACTCTTTTTTTAAACCACTGAAATTGTTGCAGATTTCTTGCAGAAAACGGGACAGGAAGTGATTTTGTTTCCGCTCCAGCTTGTTGTGTGTGTGCGTGCGTGCGTGCGTGTTATTTGCCGATCGAACTGAAGCCCTTTTCCAAACATTTCATATTTAAACTCTCAGACTTTCCGTCTTTTTTCAAACAGAAGTCCGACGTTCAGCTGTTTGTGTTGTTGTTGTTGTTGTTGTTGTGGTTGTTTGTTTCACTTCGTGTGCCTTCCGGTGTCCCTCTGAAGCGTCGTGCTTGAATGCTGCCGCAGAGCCTCATTTGGGTTGAACCAGCTCAGAGGATCAGATCTGTGATGGTTCTGGTTCAAAGGCCTGGTTCTGGATCTGGTTTGAAGGCCTGGTTCTGGATCTGGTTTGAAGGCTGGGTGTGGGTTCTGGTCCTGGCTCTGGTCCTGGTTCTGGTTCTGGGGCCACTTGGGTGTCTTTGCTGCTGTTTGCGGGTTCATTTCTGCAGATTTAGATTTCTGCTTCTTTCTAATTCAGTTTGTTGTGTTTATTTTTCAAATTAATATTTTTCTTAGTTCGGTTTGATTTATATATTTTATATATTTATTTAACCTTAAAAACTAAACCTTATTCTTTAAAACGTGCACATCTTTCGGTCTGATTTCCGGTGCGTTTTGTCCCGTCGCTCATATTTAATTCTATGAAAAATAATTAAATGTCTTTTTGTTTCATTTGAGTTTATTTTGCATCCGTTTTATATTTATTTGTTTGCCTCATTTTGTTTTTACAGATCAAATCTGATTTGAATTGTCTTCCTTTTAAACCTTCAAACGTCTGACGTCACTCCGAGTTTATGTTTATTCCCTTTTCACATTTTAGAGTTTACAGGTGTGAACCTGCAGATTTATCTTATTGTTTTATGAAAGCAGAATCCTTTGAACGTGCGCGCTGCTGCTTTCTGCGCAGACTCCGTTATACGTGTGCGCGAGGCTGAATCTCCATCACATAGATTTATTTTATTTTTATTTGTATTATTGTTATTATTAAGACCTGAAGTCTGTCTTGAATCCTAAAATAACCTCATCCGGGTATTTCTGCCGTTTAAAGCACATCTCGCGTGTTTTCGTTAGTTTAATTTAATTGAATTAATTATGTTTTCAGGAAATGTTTCCGCGTGCATTAAAGTTATTAAAGTCAGATGGTGCAGACTGAAGCTGCTGCTCTTCCTCCTCCTCCTCCTCCTCACATGAGATCACGTGACTCGTCCCGGCTGCTGTTCTCTTCACATCGTCTCGCGGAACGTTTCTGTTTGTTTTCTGTCTCATCCGGTTGTTTCTTGAGTGGAATTAAAGCCCATAATTCTGCTCTGCGGTGACGTCACAGGGAGTTTTATTCTCTGCGTTTTGTTTTCGGTTGAAATGTTTTTGATTGAGGAGAAAACAAAATGAGGATGTTTGTGAATCAGCTGCTCTGCGAGGTCAAAGGTCAGACCTGCAGCGCACACGTTCACCTTTTCTCTTTTCTGATGTCTTTTTTTATTATTTTTCCGACAACTTTACTATTTTGTAATACATTCTATCTATTTTTTTTAAATATTTTTTTTTTTACAGAAAACTCTTTTGGTTCTATTTTATTTTTTATTTAAAAAAACACATGCTGCAGGAGGTCAAAGGTCAGACATTCAGCCCGACAGACCGGAAGGATCCCAAACTGAAACTATGACGATAATAATGAGTGCTTATGATTTCCTGATCAATAATCTTCCAGCTGATCTCTTTCACGCACTGCTCGATTCCTCCTCTCTGTTTTGTGAGGACGTCACTCTCCCATGATGCACCGCGGGGTTCCGGTTCGGAGGAAACTCATTTAGCGACTGTAAATGTAGGTTTTTTTCCTTCACATCCGGGTTCCTCAGCTGGATCTCATGAAACAGGAAGTCAAGGACTTTTAGTTCTTCAACAAGTTCTGAGACTTTTAAAAATATTTTAGCATCAAGTTTAACGACGTCAAAAGAATTTAGGGAAAAACATTTTTGGTTCCGGCGTTTGGAAAAACCCCAAAATGAGTCCCGTCGGGTTTAATTTCTCTCAACGAAACTTAAACATTATGAAAACATGAAATATTTTTGGCGCCAATTTGGAAGAATGTGACGTCACGTAGAGCGGAAAGTTATCGATGAATAAAAGAGATTGATTGATAAATAGTGAATAATGTCAAAACCCAAAAGATGCGTTTCATTTGATAAACAGGAACAGTAAATCTTCATCTTTTAAGAGAAAAAAACCCATAATTTTTCCTGACACAAATCTGTTTATTTAAAAAAAATATAAACAGCAACTCCGCGTTTCTGACAACAACCGTCATAAATATATGAATATCAGGCCCGACATCAGTTTCAGCTTCCGCACTTCGGCTCCAACGCTTCAGAGAGTGAAGCTCTTCAGCGTTCACGCAGCTCGTCTATCGGCTGATCTCAGGTCTGCGCCGCCGTGATTTTCGCTCTGCGGGGCTGTTTGTTGTCGGGCTGCTCTCAGATCAGCCCGCCCGAAACAACAAAGACAGACTTTCAGCAGCAATTTGTTCATTTCCTAAAAGAGGGCTGCGAGTTAAACGAGTCCGACTGTAACGCAAGAAGCCCCGCCCCCCCCCCCCCCCCCCCGCCCCCCCCCTCTTCACCCCCCAACAATGGGGCTGCCGGGGAACCCAATCTCTGTCGGCCTGATTCTATCTGTCCCGTGTTAAATGGGGTGACCAGCAGTCAAAAGACAAAAGAAGCAACAGAAGGACATGGGGGAGGGGGAGATTCTTTCTTTCTCTTTGCTTTCTACAAAATATTTATCTGATGTTTTGTTTGCGCCGCAGTCGCCAATAAAGTTTTTCTTGAAACGGAAAATTAAATTTCTCCCCCGAAACAAAACAAATGTGAATTCAGAAGCTTCTTCGAGTTTGAGGAGAAACTTCTCATTTCCTTCAGGCTCCAGATTGTGAAATAAAAAAGCTTCATAAACGAAATCGTGTCTTTCAAGGTGCTGCATGTTTGATCTGCTGACCTCTAGTGGTGACGCTGCTGATTGCAACCAACTGAAACTTCTCCGGCGTGTCGGACGTTAATGTCTCAAGAGTCGCTGTTTGGTTTTGACCGTTCTGGGCTTCCGTAGGAACATGGCGGCCATGTGCGTAGATACAAAACAATTCTTATTTTCTCACTTTATATTATCATAATGTTGTGGACAGTTTCAAAAGATATTATTCCAGTTCAGATAGAAAAAAAGTTCATACTGACCTTCAAAGACCCCGAATTGCTGATGGGGGTTTGGTTCTTTCTGACTTGTTTACCGGCTCCATGTTTGACTAGTTAGTTGACTGGTTAGTCGACTAGCTAGTTGACTAGCTAGTTGACTAGTTAGTTGACTAGCTAGTTGACTGCCTAGTTGACTAGCTAGTTGACTAGTTAGTTGACTAGTTAGTTGACAAGTGGTTGTCATGTTTAGAAATGGATTGGAATCTGATAGCAGGTGGTTTTAAAGTAGAAATCCCTCATTTCTACATATGGAATACAGGGGCCTCCTCCTGTTAAAGGTCTCCACAGACTTTAAATGTCTCGCATACAGTTCCAGTTACAAACTGGTCGACGTGTGTTTACCAGAACAGGCCGGACGGAAAGAAAAACCTTTGTCTTTGTCCGTCTCTACAAACCTCGGCCGTTAGTGAAAGTTTGTGGTTTAATAACAACCATAACTCTTCTCATACTGCGTTCACAACTTTGACCTTATGCTTTAAACATAATGTTACTTAAATCTGCTGAGGTGGTTGTTCTTTCCTTATGCTAGTAACTACTGTTACATAACCACGTTACGGTGTTACACCATGTTTAAGTGTTGTACTTATGTTACATTAATTTACCCCATTATGGATACGTCGTGATATAATATTATATTTTATGCTACGCTGTTAAGTTACACCGTTATGTCACGTTAAATGTTATGTTATGCTCTTGCTATACGTTGTTGCGATACGTTGTTGCGATACGTTGTTGCGATACGTTGTTGCGATACGTTGTTGCGATACGCTGTTGCGATACGTTGTTGCGATACGCTGTTGCGATACGTTGTTGCGATACGCTGTTGCGATACGCTGTTGCGATACGCTGTTGCGATACGCTGTTGCGATACGTTGTTGCGATACGCTGTTGCGATACGCTGTTGCGATACGTTGTTGCGATACGCTGTTGCGATACGCTGTTGCGATACGTTGTTGCGATACGTTGTTGCGATACGCTGTTGCGATACGCTGTTGCGATACGCTGTTGCGATACGTTGTTGCTATACGTTGTTGCTATACGTTGTTGCGATACGTTGTTGCGATACTCTGTTGCGATACGTTGTTGCGATACGTTGTTGCGATACGTTGTTGCGATACGTTGTTGCGATACGTTGTTGCGATACGTTGTTGCGATACGCTGTTGCGATACGCTGTTGCGATACGTTGTTGCGATACGTTGTTGCGATACGCTGTTGCGATACGCTGTTGCGATACGTTGTTGCTATACGTTGTTGCTATACGTTGTTGCGATACGTTGTTGCGATACTCTGTTGCGATACGTTGTTGCGATACGTTGTTGCGATACGTTGTTGCGATACGTTGTTGCGATACGTTGTTGCGATACGCTGTTGCGATACGCTGTTGCGATACTCTGTTGCGATACGTTGTTGCGATACGTTGTTGCGATACTCTGTTGCGATACGTTGTTGCGATACGTTGTTGCGATACTCTGTTGCGATACGTTGTTGCGATACGTTGTTGCGATACGTTGTTGCGATACTCTGTTGCGATACGTTGTTGCGATACGTTGTTGCGATACGTTGTTGCGATACTCTGTTGCGATACGTTGTTGCGATACTCTGTTGCGATACGTTGTTGCGATACGCTGTTGCGATACGCTGTTGCGATACGTTGTTGCAATACTCTGTTGCGATACATTGTTGCGATACGTTGTTGCGATACTCTGTTGCGATACGTTGTTGCGATACGTTGTTGCGATACTCTGTTGCGATACGTTGTTGCGATACGTTGTTGCGATACTCTGTTGCGATACGTTGTTGCGATACGTTGTTGCGATACTCTGTTGCGATACGTTGTTGCGATACGTTGTTGCGATACGTTGTTGCGATACTCTGTTGCGATACGTTGTTGCGATACTCTGTTGCGATACGTTGTTGCGATACGCTGTTGCGATACGCTGTTGCGATACGTTGTTGCAATACTCTGTTGCGATACATTGTTGCGATACGTTGTTGCGATACTCTGTTGCGATACGCTGTTGCGATACATTGTTGCGATACGCTGTTGCGATGCATTGTTGTGATACTCTGTTAAAGTCAAGATGAAATGAAAAACAGATCTTTTTCCCTTTTAGATCACATAACTGGTCATATTGTGGGCCTATTTAACAATATTTGCATAATAGTCTATTTCATTTCTTGATGAACTTTAAATCCCAAAATGGAACCAAAACTGAACAAAAAAAATCTGTTTGGCTGTGAACTTCTTATTTTAGCTCATAAAATTGTCCAATATGTGTCAAATGTCGGATTAAACATGAAAAGGATTCATAAGAGAAGGAGAGAATGTTTACTGCCATTTATACATTAATCCTCTCTGGGGGTCAAACTGGTTCAGGCTTCAGGCGGCTGCAGCGATTGGCCGTCGGAGGACATGGAGGGTTAAATCCTTGGGGGTCAAAGGTCAGCTGACTGAGCCCAGGCTACTTCCTAGAACAGCAGTCCTCATGCGAAGAATTACTATTTAGAGACATTATGAATGTTTATTATTTCAGTTTTAAAATGTAAAAGTACGTTTTAATATATTTATTCTAATGTAATAATGTAATCTATTTTAAATTTAGGAAAATAAATCAAAGTGACGTCTTTAGCAGTTTGAAAGCCGAAATAATTCAGAAAAAGCAGATAATCTGACACTGATAAATATATGACTAATTATGATATAAGATGTATTTAATTATCTACACTGGAGGTGTAATAACCACCGAGAGGGGAGCGGCCCTGGGCCCTCAGACCTCCAGGGGCCCCACCAGCTCCACATTGACTCAGCGTCAATCATGTGCAGAATCTGATTAATTGCTCATTTCTATATTTTCTGGCTTTGTTTTCTTAAGACGGGCCTCGTGACAGAAATCTAGTATGAAGACTTTTGTTGTTTGAGTTCATATGAAGCGCTTCTGGTTCATCTTCCTCAATAAATTATCATCTGTGACAAGACGACCCTGACGCAGCAAGAAGGTTTGAATCCAGCTTCTTCATTTAAACCTCTGAGGAGCCTCTGAGCAAGGCTTTAAAAACAAGAGACCACTGATACAAGCGTAGACACTTAAAATAAACCAACGTCACGCTCAAATTTACCATAAATAAATGAAGTAAAGGATTTAATTATTTTTCTATGAGAAACATCTTAACGTGGAAAGTAATTTGAGCTTTTTGAGCAGAGAACATGCGGAAGGTCAAATAGTTGGTGACGTTTTCGGACTCCTCACCCAAATATTCAGGAATATGTAAACAATCAACGGTAAATGAACAAAACGTCAAATAATAAGAGTGAATGTTTTGTTAGTGGAAGATAATTCATATCGTGTTTTATTTATTTATTGTATTTATTTGCACGTAAAAACAGATTAATGTCATCAAACACAATATTTTCTATATTCTCAAATAATTTCAGGACAATGCCCATTTCTCTTGTTAACCAATGAAATTAATACGACATTAAACATTGAATGTATATTTAAAAAACAGCAGCAGGAATCGCTTAATTTTTTTTTTATTATAGTAAATCATCTTCATTCACCCTTAAGTTTCATATCCAGTTTTAAGGATTAATGTGTCAAGTCTTTATTTAAAAAAAATCTAAAGAGTATTAATAAATATGAAAGAAAACAGAAATAAACATATTTTGGTAAATAAATAATTCTTACAAATAGTGGTATTTATACATATTTCTTTTATTGTTATTATGTAAATCTTATCTGAATTTTTATATATTTTCTATATTATACTTTTCTATAATTATACCGCATCGCATGCTGTGTTTTTTTTGTTTTTTTTTAAACTTCTGATGCGTCGTCTTGAACACCACGTGACCACGTGACACCTGCGGGGCGGAGCGTGACGTGGACGCGAAGCACTCTAAGTTCACTCTGCTTACTTTATGTTTTACACAAGGCGGAAATAAAATTAATATATTTTATTCTCAGTCAGAAAGTCATTTAAAAAAATATATATATATTTCCCTTCTTCACAGCATGCGGATACTTTTCCTCTTTTATTCTCTTAATTATTGTATCTTCAGAAAACAGCTGACTCGAACCGAGTCCCGCTGAGCGCCGTTACCGGATAGAAACCTCCCGTTTCGCCCCCGACAGACCGGATACGACCTGTTTGTAATAACTCATATTTAATGGTTTCGTTATTATGATGCAGGTGTTTCATTGTTTGTGGGGAGGCTGATGTCTCGTGGTCACCTGCAGCGTCTCTCTGCACCAATACACATACTTATTATTGCCATAATTAATATATAAACACACAATATATATATAACAAAAGCCTGGACCCAAGGGAAGGTTTGGTTGTATTTATCTATTTATATTTTACATTTTCTTTCCACTATGGCAATATAACAAATATGTATAATTCCCCTCTGTATTATTTATTAGTAATACTAAAATAATGTTGTATTTACATGTATACAAGCAGCTCCTGTTTCAATTCCTTCCTTCTCTCTAGGACAATATCAAAATATTAAAAAGCTCAGTCGTTCATTTTTCTCAGCAGAAAATACACTTTTTAAATTCAGGAAAGATTAGTTGATGAAATAATGTCAATTTCTAGTTAGTTTTTAATGCATAAACAGAAACATGTTGTCACAACAATGTTCGTCTAATCGTTTAAATAATTAAGTAAAGGAAGAGAGTAAAAAAATAAACGGTTACTAAACATTTAAAATGTCAGAATAATAAATACAAACAAAATGAAAATAGTATATTAAATACATTTTAATATCATTACCAACTCCCTCTTGTGTGTGTGTTTGTGTGTGTTTGTGTGTGTGTGTGTGTGTGTGTTTGTGTGTGTTTGTGAGTGTGTGTGTGTGTGTGTGTGTGTGTGTGTGTGTGTGTGTTTGTGAGTGAGTGAGAGAGTGAGATCAGCGTAATGATATTCATCATCTCAGGTGATCCGGTCGGTTTTCATTTCTGACTGTATTAGTTTTAAACATGTTAAAGTACACACATTAATAAGAACAACATCCAATATTGATATCATTCATAATTGTATTGATTACTAGTCATAATTGTATTGATTAAATCACACACCGTAGTTTATTCTGACTTAATCACACACACACAAAAACTCCCCAGAGCACCAAATGTAGATTCATCCGCCGCTGAAAATAGTCCCAACAAATGCTCCATTTCCTCCTGTTTGTTTGATAAAGCAGATGTTTTTATTTGTTTTTTTAACTAACCAAACTGTGTTAAATCTAATTCAATTTGGTCTTAAATTCAACACACAGCTTCTTCTTTAAAAAAATTAGGACATTTCTTAAAATTAATTCTCGTGTTGATCTTTTTTCTATATATAAATAAACTACCAGAGCTGGAAGCGAGTCATTGTTTTTAAAGTCACAAGTCTTAAAACTTACTAAACCAGTCCTAAACTTTAGAGACTAACAACCGACGTTATGAAGCTCAACAAAGACACTTGTTCTAAAGTCTTGATGAGTTTATGGACACGAGACTTCAAAATCAGACGTTACATGAAGCTGCCGATTGTTTCTGGCTCATCTGCACGACGACGGAGGCGTAGTTGAAATATATAGTGTTGGAAACATGCCAAGTGGTCTCCAGGTACTGCGGGGTTGGGACCACCGGACTAAAAGCTTAGCAGATTAAGTTGCATTCTGGGAAGTGTAGGATCAAGTGTCTCTACACTTAAAGTCACTTTAATCCGTTTCATGCAAGTTCCTTTACAGAAGTGTTTGACTAAAATCACTTGAGTTTATTCTGAGGTTTGTTTTCACTTTCATACTCTAGTACTGCTATTAGTACTTGTACTGCAGTACTCACTGCGAAATATATGCATTGGTGCAGTACAATTACTACTACCACTCAGTTGCAGTATAAGTACTGATACCGCACATTAAAGATACTCAGTTGCATTGAAAGTACTACTACCACCCAATAACAATACTCTGTAACAGTATAAGTACTAATACCACACAATAACAATACTCTGTAACAGTATAAGTACTAATACCACCCAATAACAATACTATGTAACAGTATAAGTACTAATACCACACAATAACAATACTCTGTAACAGTATAAGTACTACTACCACACAATAACAATACTCTGTAACAGTATAAGTACTACTACCACACAATAACAATACTCTGTAACAGTATAAGTACTACTACCACACAATAAAAATACTCTGTAACAGTATAAGTACTACTACCACACAATAACAATACTCTGTAACAGTATAAGTACTACTACCACACAATAACAATACTCTGTAACAGTATAAGTACTACTACCACACAATAACAATACTCTGTAACAGTATAAGTACTACTACCACACAATAACAATACTCTGTAACAGTATAAGTACTAATACCACACAATAACAATACTCTGTAACAGTATAAGTACTAATACCACACAATAACAATACTCTGTAACAGTATAAGTACTACTACCACACAATAACAATACTCTGTAACAGTATAAGTACTAATACCACACAATAACAATACTCTGTAACAGTATAAGTACTAATACCACACAATAACAATACTCTGTAACAGTATAAGTACTAATACCACACAGGAGCAGTTTAGCATTGTCACAAACTATGAAAACAATGAATTAAAAAATATATTTCCCTTTTTTTTTAACGTTTAACTCAAATATTTGGGAACCAGATCATTTCAATGTTCAAGTAATTTAACGTTCCAGTCAATGTTCTCGTCATTGTTCCGTTTAATGTTCTGGTCAATGTTCTGGTTAACGTTCTGGTCAATGTTCTGATTAACGTTCCAGTCAATGTTCCGGTCAATGTTCTGGTCAATGTTCTGGTCAATGTTCTGGTCAATATTCTCGTCATTGTTCCGTTTAATGTGTTGGTCAATGTTCTGGTCAATGTTCTGGTCAATGTTCTGGTAAATGTTCTGGTTAACCTTCTGGTTGACCAATGTTTCGGACAATATGTTGGCCCAAGTTTCGGTGGATGAGTTTGCACAAGTTTTGGTCAATGTTCTGGTTAACGTTCCGGTCAATTTTCATGGCAATGTGTTGGCCATTGTTCTGGTCAACAATCCGGTAAATGTTCTGGTCAAGGTTCTGGTCAACGTTCTGGTCAACATTCTGGTCAACGTTCTGGTCAACGTTCTGGTTAATGTTCTGGTTAATGTTCTGGTTAATGTTCCGGTCAATGTTCCGGTCAATGTTCCGGTCAAGGTTCTGGTCAACGTTCCGGTCAACATTCTGGTCAATGTGTTGGTCAACGTTCCGGTCAACATTCTGGTCAATGAGTTGGTCAACGTTCTGATCAATGATGCGGTCAATGTTTCCGGTTCTATTAAACCAAGCCACACTCTCCACAGTAAGAAATAACATTATTCTGGTAAATCGGCAGAAACATTCAGTGAGATCCGGTGAGATGAAACACGGCAACCGGCAACCGGCAACCGGCTGAGTGTCTGAATCCAGACCCTCGCAGCTCCAAACCGCTGCGTTTTCCCCACAGAGAACAATTGAGTTGTGTTTTCTCCGCAGACTCGTGTAGCTCCTTCGATTTCAACTGGTTTCACTGCTGTTCGACCAGCGTCAGTGGTTAGTTAAACCCGCTGCTGCCATGTGACCCCAGAGGGGACAAAAAGCTGATTCGAGGCCAAAGAGCGGGATATAAATACCGACAGAATAATTAGGATTAGCGTACGGTGAGAATGTGTGTGTGTGTGTGTGTGTGTGTGTAAAGTCTCCATTATTTTCTTCAGCCTCGTCGGGCCGACTGTCGATCAACGACGATTAACATCGGGAATGTCGACCGCAACGTTTTTCTTCCTGCTTTAAACATCTAATCTGGATTTGATTGGTCCAGATGAGGCCTTGAGTTCCTGCAGCAGTTTGACCGCAGGACACGCACACACACACACACACACACACACACACACACACACACACACACACACACACACACACAGTAGGAGCTCCGACTTAAATACAATAAATGTAAATATTCTAAGTACAAGTCTTTGAAAACTGTTGTAAAAGAAACACCCACAAACAACCAGTTTATAATACAAACATGCACATATATAAATATTATAATGCCATTTTGTTGCCTTCCTCAGCCACAGATGGTGACTTCACAGACATTTATTTAAATTAAAATGTTGCCACTTTAAGGACTCTTCAGTCATACAGTAAGATTTCATTAAATAATTAAGTAAATGATTATTCTTTTTTGATATAATTGAGTTTATTTGGTTAATATGCAAAAGAAAAGCCACTCGACTTTAGTTGGACATGTTTGAAGGTTGTTTTGATTCAACTGGTTTCAGCATTTCTTTATGCAAATGTGATGCCACACGCAATATATTTTGTAGCGGTATGTGATATATTTTGTAGCAGTATGTGATATATTTTGTAGCAGTATGTGATATATTTTGTAGCGGTATGTGATATATATTTTGTAGCAGTATGTGATATATTTTGTAGCGGTATGTGATATATTTTGTAGCGGTATGTGATATATTTTGTAGCGGTATGTGATATATTTTGTAGCAGTATGGGAAATATATTTTGTAGCAGTATGTGAAATATATTTTGTAGCAGTATGTGATATATTTTGTAGCAGTATGTGATATTGTGTATTTATAGAATGGTAATATTAACAGTCGGATGTGGGATAAACACCAACATGTGAAGTAAAGAGTTACCAACAGACAACAAATGGGACTTTACCATGAAAAAGTGAAAGTGTATGTGTTTTGGGAGGGGTAGCTGAGGGGGGGATGGGGGGGGAGGGGGGGTGGTGGTTCATGTGAACGAGCAAGAAAACACTCGACGGGTCGTGAATAATCGTTTTAATGAGTGTGTAAGAGCAGGCGGCTCGGTGAGGGCCTGTCGGGTTAAACAAACTCACCAAATCCGATTGTCAAAGTGCAAAGTGGTGTCGTTTCAATTTGCCCCCCCCCCGTCCGTCCGTCCTTCCTTCCTCCTTCCTTCCTTACTTGTGTTCAGTCGACTCTCCCCCCCCCCCCCCCCCCCCTCGCCTGGTTCAGTCCTGCCAATTACAAGACGTAATAATATTTTCTTAAACCTGGTGTGATCTTTGGTTTTGTTGTTTTTAAAAAGCTCGCTGATCTCTTTGCGCTCCGCTGCTCTCCGTCAATGGAGCATCGACGGGGACGGATCAGCGGCGAGCACTTCCCTTCTTCATCTCCACAGCGCCGGGTTCTCTTTATAAAGCACGCTTTTATAGTTTGACACTAAAAAAAAACTAAGTTTAGTTTCTGACTTTGCAAATAAAGTCAATTTTTCTTTGTTTTTTATGACGTTTTTAGGCACATTTCAGAACTTCTTTTGGACTTAAAATGCTGAATTGAATGATTTAAATCTACACGTTAAGCTACTTCAACTCATAAAATGAACTTCTTAACCTTTTAACAAAGCTTTCAACCGCATACTGCCCAGTCCACCTCATTCACTCTAACTATCACGTTAGTAAATAGTGTTTTATTGTCAAACTAGGCAGTGAATGTGTCCGATAAGATCAGAATAGTTCAGGTTACATTAAGGGTTTGACTCACTTTAAGTCTACATGGTATAATCTCTAAGCGCATCATGAAAAATGTAATTTAATTATTACATTATGAAACCTCGTAGCGGCTTGAAATCAAAACCAGGTTAAAGACCATTTAAATAAAAGACAACAATGCTAAATGTGAAGATTAGTATCCATGACTTTGTTTTCTCCAGCGTTGTTTTATTTCAACAACGGGTCTGACGCGACAAGACGTCCGTCTGCAAACGGACACCTTCAGTGGACCGTCGATGAACCGCCATCGGGACGTGGTTTCTGCAGCATTTCAGCTACAGCTGGCTAGTTGTTCTGTGATTGGCTGTTCTCAAGTGGCACGAGTAATAACAGTCATTAGCTCGTCATCCAAGGCAGACTTTAAAGATGGGCGGAAACATTTCCCTTCGGCGAGCCTCAACTGACATTCATCCAAACAGTTTTAGCTGCTAACCTGTTAGCTAACATTTCACCGAACAGTTTTAGCTGCTAACCTGTTAGCTAACATGTAACCAAACAGTTTTAGCTGCTAACATGTTAGCTGATATTTAACTGAACAGTTTTAGCTGCTAACCTGTTAGCTAACATTGAACCAAACACACTTTAGCTGCTAACCTGATAGCTAACATTTAACTGAACAGTTTTAGCTACTAACATGTTCGTTAACATGTAACTGAAAAGCTTTAGCTGCTAACCTGTTAGCTAACATGTAACCAAACGGTTTTAGCTGCTAACATGTTAGCTGATATTTAACTGAACAGTTTTAGCTGCTAACCTGTTAGCTAACATTGAACCAAACACACTTTAGCTGCTAACCTGATAGCTAACATTTAACTGAACAGTTTTAGCTGCTAACATGTTCGTTAACATGTAACTGAAAAGCTTTAGCTGCTAATCTGTTAGCTAACATTTAACTGAACAGTTTTAACTGCTAACCTGTTGGCTAACATTTAACTCAACAGTTTTAGCTGCTAACTTGTTGGCTAACATTTAATCAAACTGTTTTAGCCGTTAACATGTTAGCTAACATTTAACTGAACAGTTTTAACTGCTAACATACCGACATCAGTTTAAACTATGCACCATCCTGAAAACGTGGGTGCATAAGTGCATATTCGTGCGTGTGCATGACTGAAGGGTCCTGGTCTGGGGGGGGGGGGGGGGGGTCAGAAAACATGGTCACCCTATGCAAAAAACAGGTGCATTGTTCCCACTGCCGCAGATAAATTAAGATAAAAAAACACTGAATCTTTCCTACATTTTGGCAACATTTTAAGACATATAGTGTAAAATATGATAAACATATCAGTATCAGTCCAACATTATTTTGCTACCAAGTAAAACAGGTGCCGACGCTTCAATAATCTGACCGCAGAATCAACACCAGATTAGCATCAAGAGAGTTTTCAAACAGAATCAGCAGTAAACCAGTCGATGTGACACGGAAACCAACAGCAAATATAATGAGGTGTAATATAAATCTGTCAGCACACACCAGCAGCCTCTGCCTGCTTACTGGCGGACTGACTGAGTGTGTGTGTGTGTGTGTGTGTGTGTGTGTGTGTGTGTGTGAGTGTGTGTGTGTGTGTGTGTGTCTGAGTGTCTCTGTGTTGTCGTCGTGTTTGCCGACTGTACGGCTAAACAAGGCCTGGTGTGTTGAAGTGTGTATTTTTAGCTAAGCCGGGTTTGGTGTGTATCCTGTGACCAATATGGCGGAGTACTCACTGTAGTACACACACACACACACACGCACACACACACACACACACTGTTGATCCCAAATACTCTGCAAAAGTATTTGTAGTTAAGAATCATTTTCTGGATTTATTTTATGCTTTAAAATGTAATAGTAAAAACTGTTATATGTACATACATATATATATATATATATATATATATATATATATATATATATATATACACACATAGCTAAATAAATCATAGACAAAACTTGTCAGTTATCTGCAAAAATCTGAAGAGAGATATGTGGATTTTTTACGTGGAAATATACAAAGAGGCTCTTGTGGATTTTGGATATTTCAAAATATAAAATGTGAAACATGAATGAACATTAGAGGTAAATTAATGAATATTTCACTTTTATATTTTATATGAAATTTCACATGTGAAAACATGAATTTCACATCTGCTCTTTTGCAGTTTTATTACATCGGTTTCTGAATATAAACTGTGGGATTCATGGTTATTCCATTCTATTACAATAATGCAAATATATGTATCACATACAAAAATATGTGCTCTGCATTAAAACCCTATTTTTGTCAGGTTGGTATATCTGCCTGTTGTATTATATATATTTATATACGGTATATCTTTAGCCAATTGAGCTACATTTGCAATTGTTATAAACGGAAAAGTTAAAATAGGAATCAGAAAAATCCTGCAAAAAAAACCAAAAAAACACAACAAATCTGATGACCTAACGATGACATTTATAATAATAAATACGTGTACATGTCTTTTTCGTATTCATGCGTAAAAAAATATTTAATAATAAAGAAATGATAACAAAGTAAAAGCAAAATGTGCAGCAAAGTTTCCTCTGAAGTGAGATCATAAACGTTGTTCTGGGAGAAAGGAAACAGCAGGTACAACATGTTCCACCTCCATCAGCAGCTCTCTGACGCTGCAGGAGCGTGACAACATTTCATTAAAGGGCCATTTCGCTTTATTTGTGTCCTCCGGTCCGGCTCCCCGATGGCAGCAGAGGACGAGAAGAAAAGAAAAGACGGTGGTCGTCTGCGGATGCCGACACTTTGCCTCCTATAGCAGATTCCTTTTTTGCTATAATGGAGTGCAATTATAACAGTGTGGGAGCGTCGTGAATGGAGCCGTTCACAATGTATAACACGTGTGCTCCGTTCAACACATCGCCTTTTTTTTTTTTTTTTTACAGCTTATAAATATATATTTTCGGCCATGAAAACTTAAATTACTATATTTTTCTTCGTACGTACAAGATGAAAAACAATTAATAATTCTTCGTATCGATGTTGTGTAAATAATGTGTTCTGTATATTTTATTATATATATAAACTGGTGACAGATATACAATTATATTCATATATATAATTGTATATCTGTCACCAATTTGACAAAAAAATACATGTCGTATATGATTGTAGATTTAATTTATAATTCTTTCACAATTCTTTTTAGCTATAAATAACGATAAACCTTCCTTCCTTCAATATTTCTATTATATTTATTTCAAAAACGAATATTATTATATAGTATTACTGTGTAAAATGTCCTAAAATAATCTGTATAGTTTCCACATTTCCAAGCTGCATTGAATCTCTCGAATATTTGTCCAATATCTCTGTATCTCTGCATTTCCTTTATCATTCAATCTCTTCTAATCTCCAAACGACGACTTTATTTTAAAAACCAGAGGTTGTGTTTCCTCCTCAACGTGCAAACATTCTGAACTTCTTCATTCAAAACCGAAATCCCGTTTCTTTCCTTATTTTTTTTTTTATCTGCACGAGCTGCAAGCGATTTCTCTGCCAGCCTTTGTCTGCAGTCTTTTTCCCTTTTCTGCCTCTCTGTGGGGGAGGAGGGGGAGGAGGGGGAGGAGGGGGAGGATGGAGATGGAGGAGGGTGATGGGTGGTGGTTTGTTGCCCCTCAATATGTTGTGATGGAAGACTCGGTTCTCCAGAAGGAGCGTCCGCCTGGCCAGACAGGAACCGTCATTGATCTGTTTGGCATCGGGCGTCTCCACAGTGCCGATCAGGCTGCAGAGAGTCAGGCTCTGTTCACGCTGCAGCTGACAACACACACACACACACACACACACACACACACACACACACGGGCACGTGCACGTGCACACGCACGGTCGCCTCTCTTCTGTAAGTGATGGTGAGTCCTGATGGATGAAAACATGTTGCAGAGTGGCGTTCCCTTTTCCAACACGGAGAGGCTGCATCCTTTACTTAAAGGGACAGTGAGGAACCTTTAGCTGGCCCTGAACCAGTCTCAGTGTAGTCCTGGTTCCTCTATAGACCTCCATCAGTAAGAAGAGAAGATAGTCTGGTTCTATAGAGTTCTTCGGGTTCGGATTCTAGTGAACATCATGCAGGTTCACCAGAACCTCCTTCAGCTCAGACTCCAGCGGGGCCTCCAGCAGAGACCAGACCACCTTGGACAGACCCAAATCCAACAGAGACCAGTCAGAGACCAGTCCACCGTGAACAGACCCAAATCCAACAGAGACCAGACCACCATGGACAGACCCAAATCCAACAGAGACCAGACCACCGTGGACAGACCCAAATCCAACAGAGACCAGACCACCTTGGACAGACCCAAATCCAACAGAGACCAGTCCACCATGAACAGACCCAAATCCAACAGAGACCAGACCACCTTGGACAGACCCAAATCCAACAGAGACCAGTCCACCGTGAACAGACCCAAATCCAACAGAGACCAGACCACCGTGGACAGACCCAAATCCAACAGAGACCAGTCCACCGTGAACAGACCCAAATCCAACAGAGACCAGACCACCGTGGACAGACCCAAATCCAACAGAGACCAGTCCACCATGAACAGACCCAAATCCAACAGAGACCAGACCACCTTGGACAGACCCAAATCCAACAGAGACCAGTCCACCATGAACAGACCCAAATCCAACAGAGACCAGTCCACCATGAACAGACCCAAATCCAACAGAGACCAGACCACCTTGGACAGACCCAAATCCAACAGAGACCAGTCCACCGTGAACAGACCCAAATCCAACAGAGACCAGACCACCTTGGACAGACCCAAATCCAACAGAGACCAGTCCACCTTGGACAGACCCTGCTGCAGTAAAATGAGAGGCTTTATAAAGGGACCCTGGTGCTCAGAGACACTACCACTTTAGCCCACAGGGGGCGATAGAACCAACACAACGTGAAAGCATCTTCTAATAACTTTAAGTAAAAGTACTAATACCACACTGTGAAAGTAGATTATTGTCTTGCTAACAGTGAAGCCGGCCTTGAAGAGTATGCGCTCTCGTGGACGTCTACGTGGATGTCTACGTGGACGTCTACGTGGACGTCTACGTGGACGTCTACGTGGACGTCTACGTGCACCTGCTAGCTGCTCAACACTAGACGAGCGACTACCAGGATCCCGTTGACCCAGAGGAGCGTCTGAGGTAAGCTGCTGTTCACTTTAAGCTACTGTAAGATGTTCAATTGAGTTCCCTTTAAGGAAATGCTCTGAGTTCATTTGAGTTCCAGCTTGTGAACAGTTAAGCAGTGCACATGTCTAGGGCTTTTATTATGAAAGGTAAAAAAGGGAAGGCGTGGATGCCGTATACGTCTCTGTTAGATACCTGTCAATTACCTTGTAGCCCCGCCCTAAAGCACCCCCTGCTTTATGGTCTGTTTGACTCTAAATGACCATAATTTACTAAATAAAGACTTGAAACTAGAGATTGAGACCATAAACTCATGTCTACAATGTTTACTGAGGGAATAAATCAAGAGAAGTAGAGTCATTTATATAGACTTCTATACAACCAGAGGAGTCGCCCCCTGGTGGTCAGGAGAGAGAATGCAGCTTTAACACATGAAGCATAGACTTCTATACAACCAGAGGAGTCGCCCCCTGGTGGTCAGGACAGAGAATGCAGCTTTAACACATGAAGCATAGACTTCTATACAACCAGAGGAGTCGCCCCCTGGTGGTCAGGAGAGAGAATGCAGCTTTAACACATGAAGTATAGACTTCTATACAACCAGAGGAGTCGCCCCCTGGTGGTCAGGACAGAGAATGCAGCTTTAACACATGAAGCATAGACTTCTATACAACCAGAGGAGTCGCCCCCTGGTGGTAAGGAGAGAGAATGCAGCTTTAACACATGAAGCATAGACTTCTATACAACCAGAGGAGTCGCCCCCTGGTGGTAAGGAGAGAGAATGCAGCGTTAACACATGAAGCATAGACTTCTATACAACCAGAGGAGTCGCCCCCTGGTGGTAAGGAGAGAGAATGCAGCTTTAACACATGAAGCATAGACTTCTATACAACCAGAGGAGTCGCCCCCTGGTGGTAAGGAGAGAGAATGCAGCTTTAACACATGAAGCATAGACTTCTATACAACCAGAGGAGTCGCCCCCTGGTGGTAAGGAGAGAGAATGCAGCTTTAACACATAGACTTTGCAGAACCAGAAGTTGCCGCCTGGTATAAAACGGTCCCCAGCTGGAGGACCAAAAGCTTTTCAGGCCTGTCTCCGTGATGTTAGTGTAATGTCTGCCCTCCTCCGTAAAGGTAAAGAGCGACATCGTGTTGTGTAGACGCTCGACAGTTTTCAGGAGCTCAAACACTCACCGGTGTGTTTCTGACAGTTCAGACCTGCAGCGAAGATGGTTGTAATTTCACAGTTTAATGAGTCCTGATTGCTGGAAAAACGTCCGCAGTCTTCAGTTTGAGAAGGTTTTTTTTCTCAGTAAATCAAACCAGAATGTTATTTCAAAGGAGGAAAAATATCAGTTTGAACTCATTTTTTTGTTCTGTGTTGTGTTAAATTGTTTCCACTCCAGTTGAAAGTGGTTCACGTTCAAACACAGAAATGTCAAAGAAAAGAAATTCCAAAGAAATACCCAGATGGAGCAGAGAGAGTCCGGCGCCTCCGGAGGTCACCTGGAGATTTCTAGAGGTCATCTGCACAAAACGCTATGATGCAAAAAAATATAGCCAACAATAAAAAAATGGTATATATATATATATTTCTATTTCAATATTTCTATATATATATGTATGTATATATACACATGTGTATATGTATATATACATATGTGTATATATATACATATGTGTTTATGTATATGTGTATATATATACATATATATATGTGTATATATAGTATATGTGTATATATATATAGTATATGTGTATATATGTATGTATATATGTATATATATGTATGTATGTGTATATATATATATATACATACATATATATATATATTTCTATATATATATGTATGTATATATACATATGTGTATATGTATATATACATATGTGTATATATATATATACATATGTGTTTATGTATATGTGTATATATATACATATATATATGTGTATATATAGTATATGTGTATATATATATATGTGTATATATGTACGTATATATATGTATGTATGTGTATATATATATATATATATATATACATACATATATATATAAATATTTCTATATATATATGTATGTATATATACATATGTGTATATGTATATATACATATGTGTATATATATATATATATACATATGTGTTTATGTATATGTGTATATATATACATATATATATATATGTGTATATATATAGTATATGTGTATATATATATGTGTATATATGTATGTATATATGTATATATATATATGTATATGTATATATATGTATGTATATGTATATATATATATATATATATATATATATATATATATATATATATATACACACACATACATACATATGTATATATATGAATACTTCCTTATTAAAGTATATCTTCTCTCCTATGTGCAAAAACCTGGTCTGGTCTGGTTCAGGACTCTAGCCCTGCCTGTTGGAGGTCTGGTCTGGTTCAGGACTCCAGGCCTGCCTGTTGGAGGTCTGGTCTGGTTCAGGACTCCAGGCCTGCCTGTTGGAGGTCTGGTCTGGTTCAGGACTCCGGCCCTGCCTGTTGGAGGTCTGGTCTGGTTCAGGACTCCGGCCCTGCCTGTTGGAGGTCTGTTTAGCCGCAGACGGCCGTGTTTCACCTCCCAGAACCGCCCACCTGGCTCCGAATGCAGGAGGCCTGGATTTACCAACCATTAAGCTATCAAAAGCTTTTGTTTTGAAAATATTTCTGTGGGCCTTTTCCCCCTAATTGCCTGTCAAAATCGACTTAACCGTCGTCGGCGTGCAGAAAGGAGAGCCGCGCACGGCGTTCATTAATTCATAACGGCTCTATTCAGGCTGGATTTGGATTTCACAACCTACGGATGAAATACGCCAACATGTTCACATGAGAGCTGAATGATGTGAACAAATCACACTCGACACGATGGTTGATTTATTTTATAATTTATTTTACTCTCCAGTCAATCAGCTGTAACACTGCTGCTGGTTATACAATAAAAAAAAATAAAAAAAACAGCTCGTTGGAGCTACAACCAGAAGTTGTTTTATTTCTGGGTCGTTCTTATTTTTCCCCCCAGTGTCATAATAATGATCATAATGATGTTAACTGGCTTATATATTCTAAAAAAAACATGTCGCGCTGAATTCAAAAGGCTTGTGGGGAGGTTTGTGGTCGCCTCTCTCTCTCTGTAAGATGATCAGCTGGAGACGAACCTCGCTCGACCCGCACTTAACACAGAATATTGGACCAATGGGATCCTCTCTCTATCTCTTTGTCCATTAAATAAAACCATTAGAAGACACACATCTTATCTGAAACAGAGCGGCACAGAAGGATTGATGCATCAGCAAGTACAACTATATGTAAATTAACATTAATGTGCCTTACATGTCCCAAAAAGTCCTGTATTGAATGTTTTCTCTTGCTTGATGATCATTGTGTGTTTATATTTTACAGGAAGTACAATTAAGATGGAAAATACAACTATGGCAACAAAAACTAACACTGTAGCTTCAAAAGTTTTTCCTTGTCAGGTAACTGATGCAAGAATAAAGATATCATGCTATCAGCCGTGAGAGGCGGAAGGTGGTAGCTAATGCTAAGCAGCTGTGACATTAGGTAGCTATATTTAGAGTGGCTGATAGACACCGACACTAAAGTATCTGAAGCATGCAGCTAAACGATTTTAAATGGCTTAAATAAAATGGCGCATCAAGTAGGACTTCAAGAAGCTACAGCTTAAAGTAGCTTAAGAATATTAGTAAGTAAAGGAAGCTAAGCTACAGCTGAAATAGCTAAAGACAGTAAACAAAATGAGCTAAAGAATGTTTGATAAAGCCAAAGAACATCAAGTAAATATTGGTTATTACGCGGTTACAATGCTAAAGCTACAATAGATCTCAAACTCTAGTGAAACGGCATTAAAGAAGCTTAAGCAACGGTAGCCCGTACCGTAGCTAAGGCTAAAGTAGCAAAACTACGTTACGCAGCTGAAGCTGATCGTGGTTTTAGGAAATCAGATACAACTAATAAAACTAAAGTATAAAAAGCTTTTCAAGTCGCTAAAGCTGAAGTTGATCACATATAATAGTTAGCTAAAGCTTATGTGACCTGGGATGTCAGTTAACTAAGCTATATCAGCTAGATGATATTAGGCAGTTTAAGCTAGCTAAAGCCACAACATGATTTTATTCAGCTAAAGCTAAAGTAACTAAATGATTTTATTCAGCTAAAGCTAAAGTAACTAAATGATTTTATTCAGCTAAAGCTAAAGTAACTAAATGATTTTATTCAGCTAAAGTAAATAAATCATATTATTCAGCTAAAGCTAAAGTAACTAAATGATTTTATTCAGCTAAAGATAAAGTAAATAAATCATATTATTCAGCTAAAGCTAAAGTAACTAAATGATTTTATTCAGCTAAAGATAAAGTAACTAAATGATTTTATTCAGCTAAAGCTAAAGTAACTAAATGATTTTATTCAGCTAAAGTAAATAAATCATATTATTCAGCTAAAGATAAAGTAACTAAATGATTTTATTCAGCTAAAACTAAAGTAACTAAATGATTTTATTCAGCTAAAGTAAATAAATCATATTATTCAGCTAAAGATAAAGTAACTAAATGATTTTATTCAGCTAAAACTAAAGTAACTAAATGATTTTATTCAGCTAAAGATAAAGTGACTAAATGATATTATTCAGCTAAAGTAAATAAATGATTTTATTCAGCTAAAGATAAAGTGACTAAATGATATTATTCAGCTAAAGTAAATAAATGATTTTATTCAGCTAAAGCCAAAGTAACGCAATTATATTATTCAGCCAAAGTTGAAGTAGTTAAAGAATTTAAGGAAGCTAAAGTTAGAGTGGCTATAAGGTGTCAGCTGAAGTAGCTTAAGGTCAATAATTATTTATTGTCATTATACAACAGGGTGGTACAACAAATGCAGTTTTGTCATTTCATTTTACACGAGAAGCTCGAGGACTTTGAGTAGCTGGAGCTCCAGAAAGCTAGCTCTAGCGAAGTGATACCTGGTAGCCAAACAAGCTAACGGAGCTGAACGTTGGCGGTCGGCCTGGAGTGTGATGAAGCAGCAGCAGTTTTCCAGCTTTCTGCTCGAGTTCACTGGAGCTGAAAGAGGAGGCCGCTCGCTGCAGACCTATCAGTGTCACTGTGCCTGGAGCGGCGCTCTTCATCCGGCCCCTGTGCTCTGACATACTGGGACCAGCGCCAGCGCTGGAGGACATGCTGGTTTTAGCAGCTGGAAGATGTCCTGACAAGTATGTAAAGCCGAAGAGAAACAAGCCAACGAGGTGTCGAGGTGTCAGCCGGTGAGTTCTTCGGAAAACGAACCCAGGCGGTTATTTGCGGTCGAACCAGCTTTTGGAATAGTTCACTATATATTCAAATGATGTCGACTGTGAATCATCTTGTTCGTCCAAAATGTGTGAACACATACAAGGATTTTGATTTTTTTTTTTTGTATGGAAAGCTGGATAAATAGGGTCAAGAACAGACACAAGTATGTGGAAAAAAAATAGGTGTCGGCTAAATATTATGTGAATATACAGAAGCACCAAAATAATAAAATGAAATCAAAATGTCTCACTATGATTCAAGAGATCTGTAACGATATAGATAAACTGAATGGATGTACATAAACTGGATGTCTATATACGGCATGCAAGAGTTATATTGACCGATTATACATGTACCTTAAAAATTGTGCTTTAAAAACTGAAAATATAATCAGTAATAATAACAGCGGATGTTTTGGTGTTACGGGGTTATTCACAGTTACTGAGAAATACAGCCACGGTACAAACAGTAGATAATATAAAGAATTTTTTTTTTTTTTACAAGATAGTGTAAATATACATTTTTCATTGTCTTTCTAAAGAAGGAAAACGTAACAGAGATTATTTTCTGCACCGTCGGCCATCTCAAAGCCAATAATACGAACAACGCCAATATGACCTCAAACAAAACAGCAGGGGGTGATGGGTAATCCTGTGAAATAGACGACGGCCCGTCCTCACGTTTGTTTATTTATTTATCAATCTAACAGATGAACACGTTTTAAACTAACTAACTAACCGGTGGAGGCGGCAGCAGACCAGCAACTCCTGGTCTCATAAGGTAAAATCACACGTCAATGGAGTCTGGTGGCTTTGAAGAGCTCACAGATGCACAAAGATCTGTCTGAGAGCGAGAGAAAGAGGTGAAAATATTCTAAATACAGGGCTCACTTACTCTGATATTGACTCTTTTAGGTATCTAAAACTCCGTAATACCCTGACTGTGTATAAGTACCTCACACAAACACACTTTTAAACAGACGTCCCTGTTATCAGAGAGTAGTAACATTACGTGATTGATTCTCAGATTTCTGTATCAGCGGGGAGGAGGCTGAGACATGCCTGAACAGAAATGTCATTTGTTAAACACTTCGCCGAACGTGTCATGTAACACACGCGCACACGCGCACACGTACAAACACACGCACCTGCAGCCCTGGTTTCAGAGCTGTGCAGATCTGTGATTGGAAATGAGGCGACTAATTATCCAAACCTGCTCTACCACTTACTTACAGTTCAGATTGACTTCCCCCTGACTCCCCCCTGACTCCCCCTGACTCCCCTGACTCCCCCCTGGATCCCCCCTGACTCCCCCCTGCCTCCCCCCTGGATCCCCCCTGACTCCCCCCTGACTCCCCCCTGCCTCCCCCCTGCCTCCCCCTCTCTCTCTGTGCGGTGGACTGCATTACCTTCGGTGTCGGAGCAGAAACCCGGCGTTGTGTCAGGGATTAACTCCAGAACAAACACTCTTAAGTCAGGAAGGAAAAGGCGTGGTGCTTTTTTTTTGTTATTATGGTACCGTGCACGTTGAGATACACTGGAATAAAAAAAGACAAGTTTCACTTCTTATTTTGAGTATTCATACATCAAAATACCGTTTAAAAATGTACTTTTTAATTTGTAAATTACAACAAGTTACATTATCTGAGGATTGACTTTCTTATATCCTATTTTTCATTATATTACTTGGAACATTAGGACCTTTGAGAGTAAGAAGGTAAAAAGTTTAATTCCATATTTCAGTATTTATAGATTAAAATCTCTCAAGAATTTTTCATTTAATTAGGGAAAAACTAACAGTGAAGTTTAGTGCTATTAGCACGTTATTATGCCTTTATAACAACTACCTTGTTTTCACATTGTGACCTCTCTGGAAAGCACAACAGCAACAGAAGTGACTTCTGTTCTCTTCAGATAATACGACTTGTTGAGTTTAGTTTAAGTTAAATGAAGTTTACGTGTTCCTTTTCTTAAAGACACTCTCTCTGGTTTCCTCACATGGTCCTTGCGTCCCAGTCTGTGCTCCCAGTTCACTGACGAGGCCTTCAAACTCAGCTGAGACCTGGAAAGACTTTTCTAAGACAACACATTTCAAATAGTGCAGGAGCAGCAGCATTTAATACAACAATACAAATTCATTTCAAAGGAATCGGCACAATCGGCATCGTTTCTGGTGCGACAGTCATTCATATTTGATATTCATGCTACTAGCTCTATGCTAACAGCCGCCGCTTTTGGTCCAGCCTGAAATATCTCAACTACTGTTAGATAGATTGTCACCAAATTTGGTGCAACCAATCATGGTTGTCAGAGGATGAATCCTGGTGACTTTGGTGATATTCCGACTTTTCCTCTTGCGCCATCAGCAGGTTGAACTTTATGGTATTTAGTGACATATCGCATCAACTGTTGTGAGGAATTGTGGTTCATCATTCCTGTTCCCCGCAGGATCTGAAGATTTTAATGTGTCCAAAAACCTGCAGAACTAAAGACCTTTAATCATTGTCTGTTTCCCCTCAGGGGATTAATAAAGTTTTCTAATTTAATAAGATGGGGTTTGTGTTTACTACCAATTAACACACGTTAGCAACGCTCTGCTGTAGACTTTTAAAGAGACAGTTCACCACAAAATACACATTTCTCTCTTACCTGTGGTGCATTTAATAAATCTAGATTGTTTTACAGTTGCATGTATAGGAACTATGATTATAGTAAAGTCAGTGGATTATCTTGAGTGACCAGGCCATGGTTTCTGGAGAGAGACATTACTGTTAAGAGCATTTGTTATTCCTGGATCCTCTCCTGTCATCTCTAATCCAGAGGTCACGTCATCTCCACATCGTGTGCACGGTGTTCTTCAGGTCTTTTGTTGATTATTGTTTGTGCACGTTGTATTATCTTCAGCGCTCTCTGTTTGCACTATTCTCAGCTCTTATCAGTATCCAGTTTTCCCTCAGGGATCATACAACTTTTATCCAATCTCAACTGAATCCTCTTTTTTTTGGAGCCATTCTTGTACTGTTTTCATGACTGAGATGATCTTCTTCTGCTCCTCCTCCTCCTCCTCCTCCTCCTCCTCCTCCTCCTCCTCCTCTACCTTCCTTCCACCTTCCTGCCTGTCTGTCAGCCGATGGAGAGGCGACAGCAAGTCTCCACGCCGTAAACCGATCCGCCTCGGAGAGAGCGCGAGGCAGAGCGGGAGAGGATTCCTGATATGGATCTACCTCAGAAACTCAGTCAAACAAAGCCTCACCTGTTTTCAGCGCCCTGCCTTGTTCCTCCTCCTCCACCTCCTCCACCTCCTCCATCTCCTCCTCCACCACCACACGACCAGACTCCGAAATCCACTTTGTCAGTTTGTGCATTTCCTCCTCTGGTTTTGTTTCCGTTCGTGGACGCTTTGATACACAGAAATACCTGTTAGTAGTTGTCGATCCTTCTTTTAAATACCTCCACCCACCTTCCCCTCCTCCTCCTCCTCCTCCTCCTCCTCCTCCTCCTCCACTGGTCTCACCGGAACAGAAAATTACCCCCATTTACCCTCCTCCCTCCTCCATTTTGGGTGTCCCAAATCAGGGCCCCCGGGGCAGATCCCAGACATAAAAGTTAGCATTGAGGAGCCGAGTGTCCGATATCAGTTAATGTGAGATACAACTAATTAGTCCATTATCGGCCCCCGCTCTCACCGGCTCATAAATTGGAGCCACTCAAAGGTCGTTTATTATTTATCAGAGTGGGTGAGGGAGGGGGGGAGGAAGGGGGGGGGGGAGGCTGGTGCTCCAGTTTGCTTGTTCAACATATCAAGATTAGTTTCAACTCCTGTTGGATGACTGCAGCCTGCAAGCACCACACACACACACACACACACACACACACACACACACACACACACACACACACACACACACACACACACACACACACACACACACACACACACACACACACACACACACACACACACACACACAGATTTCTGCAGAGAGGATTCCCTTTGAGTTGAATTGAGTGTTCAATCAGAGGTCAACGTAAACATGTGAATTATCATCGTGTTATGAATGTTGTGTGATGTTGGTCTCAGTAGTTTGTGTCTGTTCTGTTGTTAGAAAACAAAACAACAACCCTTTTAAAATAGTTAATTACAAGCGGAGGTTGTCTTCTCTTTTTGGACGTCTACAGAAAAAGCATTAAGGTAACAATTTGTTCAATAATAACATTTAAGTTACATTTATAGCCTACAAGTTAATACATTTTTAATAAAAGAGCTAACCTTAATGTTAGTTTTGGTGTCTTTGTAAAATATGCCATACAATTGTCATTGTATATTATGTCATAATTATAATTATAATATTTCATGAAGACATTTATAGTACAGTATAACAGGAACATTTGATTAATATATTGTCTAATGTGCGATACAAATATCATTGTATAGTATGCCTGACAAATGTGTGAACATGTCATTGTGTAGTGTCGAAAGATGTAATTAAAATAGTTAAAAATGTGATGTTAACAAAAAGAAAAAGAAAATGAGGACTACTTACCTACAGTACTTGTTAGCTACTTACCCGTTAGCTACTTACCCGTTAGCTACTTACCCGTTAGCTTCTTACCCATTAGCTACTTACTTGTTAGCTACTTACCTGTTAGCTACTTACCTGTTAGCTACTTACTTGTTAGCTACTTACCCGTTAGCTACTTACCCATTAGCTACTTACCTGTTAGCTACTTACCCATTAGCTACTCACTTGTTAGCTACTTACCTGTTAGCTACTTACCTGTTAGCTACTTACTTGTTAGCTACTTATGAACATGTAAAGGTACAATATGAAAGTTATCTAATACTGTAAGTGTATTTTATCTCCAATGATGGGGATGTTTTGCTGGTGTTTTTTTTTATCAAAAGCCTGTAAATCTCTGCAATGTCGATATGAAATTACAATCACATTGACTGATTTCTGTTGTAAAAGTCAGGAAAAGAATCATGAATGTCATAAAGAAATGTCATAACCCAACAAATCCTGTTACTGTCCTCTCTTGGTCTCATAGCACTTGCTTTACACTTTATTATGTTGTGTTATATGTAATATTATAGCATAGTTGTGTTTACGTCATCACACAAAAAACGCTGTCGTAATGTTACCGATTTACGTTGCCGACAAGTGGTGTACTCTTCTTTATCGCGTACACTTATGCCGATTGGTCACTCGCTTATTAATAAACCCCCATCATGCATTTTTTTGATTTTGTTCATAAAAAAAAAAAAGAAAGGTGTATAAAGGTGTGGTAATCTCCATTCTACTCTACTACCAATGAAAAGCTGCGGCTTCTGTAATTAGAGACTTCAAAATGTACGTTCGAAAGACTTTGAAACAGTTGAACGTGACACATATTAAATGTGACACATATTAAATGTGACACATATTAAACGTGACACATTAAACCATCGAGATCAGGTGGAAGTTACATTTCTAAGTTGTCAATATTTGCTGCTTAAGCATAATTCTGCAACAGAGGACCCTTAATGTACAAACCTTCCTCCGTCCTATCTATCCTCCGTGATGGATAGCTCGGTGCGTTCGTATCGTCGTATTTTCTTCTTCTTGCTTGTTGTCCTCGTTGTGATGCGGCAGCTCGGCGTTGAAGTGTGAGGCGGAAGAAGAACATCTCGGGGAGTCCTCCTCTTTCTTTGCCCTCCTCGGCGGTTCTCTCGTCGGCCTCTCGAACAAACAGCCGGCAGCCGCCTGTCTGTCCGGGGCGCCAATCATGACGCTTTTCATCCTCGGCCTCAGACAACAGGTCTCGCATGTGAGCCGGAGCAGGTATCACACCGCCGGCATCGTGTTACACAGCTGAGAGATTTATTGCACGGCGAGGGAACGTGTTGTACCGCCATCGTCGCCAGAATTTCATCTGGGTGAGATGCAGGTAAAAGGGGGGGGGGGGGGGGGGGGGGGGGGGAGAATTGATCTGATCAACAGAGATGAGAAGTTCCCAAAACTTTCCCCAAACTTTGTCCTCATCTCTGGTATTAAATCAAAGGAAAAGTGAGGACTCTTCTGAAGATGTTAACATATTCAATTCAATTCAATTCAGTTTATTTTGTATAGCCCAATATCACAAATTACAAATTATCCTCAGAGGGCTTTAAAATCTGTACACATACGACATGCCTGACCTTTGACCTCACATCGGATCAGGAAAAACTCCCCAAAAATAACCTTTGACAGGGAAAAAAGGGAAGAAACCTTCAGGAGAGCAACAGAGGAGGATCCCTCTCCCCGGATGGACAGATGCAACATATAACATATAACATCCATCCATCCATCCATTTTCAATACCGCTTATCCTCATTAGGGTCGCGGGGGCGCTGGAGCCTATCCCAGCTGACATAGGGCGAAGGCAGGGGACACCCTGGACAGGCCGCCAGTCCATCGAGGGCACATGTAGGGACATACAACCATTCACTCTCACATTCACACCTATGGGCAATTTAGAGATCAATTAACCTGCAGCATGTCTTTGGACTGTGGGAGGAAGCCGGAGAGCCCGGAGAGAACCCACGCTGCCACGGGGAGAACATGCAAACTCCACACAGAAGGACCGCTCCGACCGGGAATCGAACCCGCGGCCCTCTTGCTGTGAGGCGACAGTGCTAGCCACTACACCACCGTGCAGCCCCAACATATAACATATAACACTAATATAATATAATAAGTCAGACACTTGCAGGAGTTAAAATGCCAAAAAGAATGAAGCTTGGCTGAGCCAAAAATGCACATTTCTGCATTTCAATGGTGGAAACTTTTAAAGTTATTTTTTATTATTCATCTTGGAATAACTAATATAAAAGTGCATGAAAAAGGGAATTCGCTAAAAAAATTAATACAAGGATATATAGTTTAAAATAATGTTATATTTGTTATATCTGTTAATTCATTGTCTGAATACATTTTACTATTATACATTAAATAGAGAAAACAGAATAAGTAGTCTTGAAGATCTGTTAAAATGTGTGTGATTTAAAATGAAATAAAAAAGTCCATTTAAGATCTTAGACCACCAAAGAAAGACATTTTGGAGAGAAAACATCCTCAAACATGCAGAGAATAAATGTACCTGTATGTATAAAAGATGAATATTACAGTACTTTTGTATGTGTTGGCCATCGACACATTGAATCCAGTTTGTGGACGTGTCGCCTTTTTCACATCTGTGTTCCTACAAAAAGAGAAGATCAATGTGAGAAACTGTCAGGACAACGAATTCGTCCAGCTGCTGCTGGCGTTATTAAATGTATCACATCTCTGCAGAAAGGCACATGAACATGGAGTCATTATTATGATGTGCTGGTACTTTCACATTTGTGTGTTCCTGTAAAACCAGAAACACACAAAACCCTGAAACATAACGACATATAAACGATACAACCAAACATGAAACACAACGACACATAAACGATACAATAAAACATGAAACATAAGAACACATAAACGATACAACCAAAAATGAAACACAAGGACACATAAACGATACAACCAAACATGAAACACAACAACACATAAACGATACAAACATGAAACATAAGAACACATAAACAATACAAACATGAAACATAAGAACACATAAACGATACAACCAAACATGAAAAATAAGGACACATAAACGATACAAACATGAAACACAAGGACACATAAATGATACAACCAAACATGAAACACAAGGACACATAAACGATACAACCAAACATGAAAAATAAGGACACATAAACGATACAAACATGAAACACAAGGACACATAAACGATACAACCAAACATGAAACATAAGGACACATAAACGATACAACCAAACATGAAACATAAGGACACATAAACGATACAACCAAACATGAAACATAAGGACACATAAACGATACAAACATGAAACACAAGGACACATAAACGATACAACCAAACATGAAACACAACGACACATAAACGATACAACCAAACATGAAACATAAGGACACATAAACGATACAACCAAACATGAAAAATAAGGACACATAAACGATACAACCAAACATGAAACACAACGACACATAAACGATACAACCAAACATGAAACACAACGACACATAAACGATACAACCAAACATGAAAAATAAGGACACATAAACGATACAACCAAACATGAAAAATAAGGACACATAAACGATACAACCAAACATGAAACACAACGACACATAAACGATACAACCAAACATGAAACACAACGACACATAAACGATACAACCAAACATGAAACACAACGACACATAAACGATACAACCAAACATGAAACACAACGACACATAAACGATACAACCAAACATGAAACACAACGACACATAAACGATACAACCAAACATGAAACATAAGAACACATAAACGATACAACCAAACATGAAACATAAGGACACATAAACGATACAACCAAACATGAAACATAACGACACATAAACGATACAAACATGAAACACAACGACACATAAACGTTGAACATGAACATGACATCATACATAATGATACATAATGAAACTCTCTCTCAAGGTGTTAACAATATGTTTCACTTCAACAGCATCAGCATGTTTACCCACAAACCCCTGCTCCTCTCACACAGTCCCACTACGAGAGAGACTTCAACTCGATTTGTGATTGTCTTTGATGCCGCCTTCATCTGCAACACACACACACACATACACACACACACACACACACACACACACACACACACACTCTGCAGCGAGTTGCCTCACCCATGCTGTGTATTTACCTCAGTAATCAGAGTCCATGCAAGTGTTGTTTCTTTACGTTGTGAAGGTGCTATGTCATTTACATTTCTAAACACACACACACACACACTCAGCAGGAGCCTCTGTGAAGAGATGACGGGAGGAAAACACTCGTTAACTGTAAGAAACAACAGTTTTTTCGCATTATTTCGGTATTTTAGTTCTTGCTTCAGCTTCTTTTTCCGAATCTTTTAAGTTGTGAAATATATGACATCGCTGGCATAACACCTTTTTTTTTCATTCATTGTTGTCTTTATTTATTATATTAACTCAAGTATTGTACTTCAGTACAGTTTTAACACTTTATTTCCATTTCCTGCTATCGAAATATGGTACTTGTTACAGCACCACCTTTAGTGACAGTTGTGTCACTATGTACTCAAGTACTTTATTTAAAGGGATAGTTCACCCAAAAAAACTAAACACATGTTCCTCTGGTGCTACTCATCAATCAATCCATTTAACTTTGTCCCCAGAAATACTAAAAGACATTCAATAAAAAAATGCACAGTAAAGATATGACTAAAACAATAACAAACTGATTAGAACATAACTGTAGCCTTTTAATTTAAGAGATTAAACCTAAAAAACGACACGAACCAAGTGAAAACTTCGCCCTATCTTTGTCAGGTTGTGCGATGTCTCACTCTGGACCAAAAGTGTCAAAGCGCTCGGTGCTGGCAGGGTACGAAACCTGCTATCGGCCTCATGCGTCACCGTAATCCTGCCTGTGTGTGTGTGTGGCTGTCTGTCATCGTCACAGTGTGAGAACGCGTCCTCCTGTTTGCGTCTAGGTGTCATTACAACAAGACAACAGCACGTTAATAAAGACAATGACTGCAGAGTGTGTGCTTTTGTTTCCCATGCTAATCAGCCAGCTGATGCCGCTGCTCTCGGCTTTGTTCGCCTGAAACAAACAGAGCGGCATCGCTGTCAGCATCGCGCTCGGCGCTGACATCTTTCCTCAAATCAATATTATTGTATTATTGTTTTCATACGCCTTTGTTTACCCAGTAAAAGGTTGGGCTGAGACTGGGAGCTGCCCAACACAAACCAGCCTGACGCTGAAGCAGCTGCACCGGACCTGAAGTCAACAAGATGTGTCAGATATCTTTTAGATTGATCTTTTAGTCCTCAGAATGAAAAGTTTTAACCATATTGAAAAAACTCAAGTAAGTACGTGTAC